>NC_090385.1:98057820-98298233 GCF_036365525.1 Heterodontus francisci
GACTGGGACAGTCCTTACACGCATGGAATGACTGGGACTGTCCTTACACACGGGGAATGACTGGGACTGTCCTTACACGCAGGGAATGACTGGGACTGTCCTTACACACGGGGAATGACTGGGACTGTCCTTACACACGGGGAATGACTGGCACTGTCCTTACACACGGGGAATGACTGGGACTGTTCTTACACACGGGGAATGACTGGGACTGTCCATACACGCAGGGAATGTCTGGGACTGTCCTTACACGCAGGGAATGACTGGGACTGTCCTTACACACGAGGAATGACTGGGACTGTCCATACACGCAGGGAATGACTGGCACTGTCCTTACACACGGGGAATGACTGGGACTGTCCTTACACGCAGGGAATGACTGACACTGTCCTTACACACGGGGAATGACTGGCACTGACCTTACACACGGGGAATGACTGGGACTGTCCTTACACACGGGGAATGACTGGGACTGTCCTTACACACGAGGAATGACTGGGACTGTCGTTACACGCACGGAATGACTGGCACTGTCCTTACACACGGGGAATGACTGGGAATGTCGTTACACGCAGGGAATGACTGGCACTGTCCTTACACGCGGTGAATGACTGGCACTGTCCTTACAAACGGGGAATGACTGGCACTGTCCTTACACACGGGGAATGACTGGCACTGTCCTTACACGCGGGGAATGACTGGGACTGTCCTTACACGCGGGGAATGACTGGCACTGACCTTACACGCGAGGAATGACTGGCACTGTCCTTACACACGAGGAATGACTGGCACTGTCCTTACACGCGGGGAATGACTGGCACTGACCTTACACGCGAGGAATGACTGGGACTGTCCTTACACACGGGGAATGACTGGGACTGTCCTTACACACGGGCAATGACTGGCACTGTCCTTACACGCGGGGAATCACTGGGACTGTCCTTACACACGGGGAATCACTGGCACTGTCCTTACACACGAGGAATGACTGGCACTGTCCTTACACGCGGGGAATCACTGGGACTGTCCTTACACGCAGGGAATGACTGGGACTGTCCTTACACACGGGGAATGACTGGGACTGTCCTTACACGCAGGGAATGACTGGCACTGTCCTTACACACGGGGAATGACTGGCACTGTCCTTACACACGAGGAATGACTGGGACTGTCCTTACACACGAGGAATGACTGGGACTGTCCTTACACACGGGGAATGACTGGCACTGTCCTTACACGCGGGGAATGACTGGGACTGTCCTTACACACGGGGAATGACTGGGACTGTCCTTACACGCATGGAATGACTGGGACTGTCCTTACACACGGGGAATGACTGGGACTGTCCTTACACGCATGGAATGACTGGGACTGTCCTGACACGCGGGGAATGACTGCGACTGTCCTTACACACGGGGAATGACTGGGACTGTCCTTACACGCAGGGAATGACTGGGACTGTCCTTACACGCGGGGAATGACTGGCACTGTCCTTACACACGGGGAATGACTGGGACTGTCCTTACACGCATGGAATGACTGGGACTGTCCTTACACACGGGGAATGACTGGCACTGTCCTTACACACGGGGAATGACTGGGATTGTCCTTACACGCATGGAATGACTGGGACTGTCCTTACACACGGGGAATGACTGGGACTGTCCTTACACGCGGGGAATGACTGGCACTGTCCTTACACACGGGGAATGACTGGGACTGTCCATACACGCATGGAATGACTGGGACTGTCCTTACACACGGGGAATGACTGGGACTGTCCTTACACGCGGGGAATCACTGGGACTGTCCTTACACACGAGGAATCACTGGGACTGTCCTTACACACGGGGAATGACTGGGACTGTCCATACACGCATGGAATGACTGGGACTGTCCTTGCACGCGGGGAATGACTGGCACTGTCCTTACACACGGGCAATGACTGGGACTGTCCTTACACGCGGGGAATGACTGGCACTGTCCTTACACGCGGGGAATCACTGGGACTGTCCTTACACACGAGGAATCACTGGGACTGTCCTGACACACGAGGAATGACTGGGACTGTCCTTACACACGGGGAATGACTGGACTGTCCTTACACGCAGGGAATGACTGGGACTGTCCATACACGCGGGGAATCACTGGGACTGTCCTTACACGCGGGGAATCACTGGGACTGTCCTTACACACGAGGAATGACTGGGACTGTCCTGACACACGAGGAATGACTGGGACTGTCCTTACACACGGGGAATGACTGGGACTGTCCTTACACAGGAGGAATGACTGGGACTGTCCTTACACACGGGGAATGACAGGCACTGTCCTTACACACGAGGAATGACTGGCACTGTCCTTACACACGAGGAATGACTGGGACTGTCCTTACACACGGGGAATGACTGGGACTGTCCTTACACACGAGGAATGACTGGGACTGTCCTTACACACGGGGAATGACTGGCACTGTCCTTACACACGAGGAATGACTGGGACTGTCCTTACACACGGGGAATGACTGGGACTGTCCTTACACACGAGGAATGACTGGGACTGTCCTGACACACGAGGAATGACTGGGACTGTCCTTACACACGGGGAATGACTGGGACTGTCCTTACACAGGAGGAATGACTGGGACTGTCCTTACACACGGGGAATGACAGGCACTGTCCTTACACACGAGGAATGACTGGCACTGTCCTTACACACGAGGAATGACTGGGACTGTCCTTACACACGGGGAATGACTGGGACTGTCCTTACACACGAGGAATGACTGGGACTGTCCTTACACACGGGGAATGACTGGGACTGTCCTTACACACGGGGAATGACTGGGACTGTCCTTACACACGGGGAATGACTGGGACTGTCCTTACACACGGGGAATGACTGGCACTGCCCTTACACACGAGGAATGACTGGGAATGTCCTTACACACGGGGAATGACTGGGACTGTCCTTACACAGGAGGAATGACTGGGACTGTCCTTACACACGGGGAATGACAGGCACTGTCCTTACACAAGAGGAATGACTGGCACTGTCCTTACACACGAGGAATGACTGGGACTGTCCTTACACACGGGGAATGACTGGGACTGTCCTTACACACGAGGAATGACTGGCACTGTCCTTACACACGAGGAATGACTGGGACTGTCCTTACACACGGGGAATGACTGGGACTGTCCTTACACACGAGGAATGACTGGGACTGTCCTTCCACGCAGGGAATGACTGGCACTGTCCTTACACACGAGGAATGACTCGGACTGTCCTTACACACGGGGAATGACTGGGACTGTCCTTACACGCAGGGAATGACTGGAACTGTCCTTACACACGAGGAATGACTGGCACTGTCCTTACACACGAGGAATGATTCGGACTGTCCTTACACACGGGGAATGACTGGGACTGTCCTTACACACGGGGAATGACTGGCACTGTCCTTACACACGAGGAATGACTGGGACTGCCCTTACACACGAGGAATGACTGGGACTGTCCTTACACACGAGGAATGACTGGCACTGTCCTTACACACGAGGAATGACTGGGACTGCCCTTACACACGAGGAATGACTGGCACTGTCCTTACACACGGGGAATGACTGGCACTGTCCTTACACGCAGGGAATGACTGGCACTGTCCTTACACACGAGGAATGACTGGGACTGTCCTTACACGCGGGGAATCACTGGGACTGTCCTTACACACGAGAAATGACTGGCACTGTCCTTACACACGAGGAATGACTGGGACTGTCCTTACACACGGGGAATGACTGGGACTGTCCTTACACGCATGGAATGACTGGGACTGTCCTTACACACGGGGAATGACTGGGACTGTCCTTACACGCATGGAATGACTGGGACTGTCCTTACACGCGGGGAATGACTGGCACTGTCCTTACACACGGGGAATGACTGGGACTGTCCTGACACGCAGGGAATGACTGGGACTGTCCTTACACGCGGGGAATGACTGGCACTGTCCTTACACACGGGGAATGACTGGGACTGTCCTTACACACGGAGAATGACTGGGACTGTTCTTACACGCAGGGAATGACTGGCACTGTCCTTACACACGGGGAATGACTGGGACTGTCCTTACACACGGAGAATGACTGGGACTGTTCTTACACGCAGGGAATGACTGGCACTGTCCTTACACGCGGGGAATGACTGGCACTGTCCTTACACACGGGGAATGACTGGGACTGTCCTTACACGCAGGGAATGACTGGCACTGTCCTTACACGCGGGGAATGACTGGCACTGTCCTTACACACGAGGAATGACTGGGACTGTCCTTACACGCAGGGAATGACTGGGACTGTCCTTACACACGAGGAATGACTGGGACTGTCCTTACACACGGGGAATCACTGGGACTGTCCTTACACGCGGGAAATGACTGGCACTGTCCATACACGCAGGGAATGACTGGCACTGTCCTTACACACGGGGAATGACTGGGACTGTCCTTACACGCAGGGAATGACTGGCACTGTCCTTACACACGGGGAATGACTGGGACTGTCCTTACACGCCGGGAATGACTGGCACTGTCCTTACACACGGGGAATGACTGGGACTGTCCTTACACGCAGGGAATGACTGGCACTGTCCTTACACACGGGGAATGACTGGCACTGTCCTTACACACGGGGAATGACTGGCACTGTCCTTACACGCGGGGAATGACTGGCACTGTCCTTACACACGGGGAATGACTGGGACTGTTCTTACACACGGGGAATGACTGGGACTGTCCTTACACGCAGGGAATGACTGGGACTGTCCTTACACACGGGGAATGACTGGGACTGTCCTTACACGCAGGGAATGACTGGGACTGTCCTTACACACGGGGAATGACAGGGACTGTTCTTACACACGGGGAATGACTGGGACTGTCCATACACGCAGGGAATGACTGGGACTGTCCTTACACACGGGGAATGACTGGGACTGTCCTTACACGCAGGGAATGACTGGGACTGTCCTTACACACGAGGAATGACTGGGACTGTCCATACACGCAGGGAATGACTGGCACTGTCCTTACACACGGGGAATGACTGGGACTGTCCTTACACGCAGGGAATGACTGACACTGTCCTTACACACGGGGAATGACTGGCACTGACCTTACACACGGGGAATGACTGGGACTGTCCTTACACACGGGGAATGACTGGGACTGTCCTTACACACGAGGAATGACTGGGACTGTCGTTACACGCAGGGAATGACTGGCACTGTCCTTACACACGGGGAATGACTGGGAATGTCGTTACACGCAGGGAATGACTGGCACTGTCCTTACACGCGGTGAATGACTGGCACTGTCCTTACACACGGGGAATGACTGGCACTGTCCTTACACGCGGGGAATGACTGGCACTGTCCTTACACGCGGGGAATGACTGGGACTGTCCTTACACGCGGGGAATGACTGGCACTGTCCTTACACGCGGGGAATGACTGGCACTGTCCTTACACGCGGGGAATGACTGGCACTGACCTTACACGCGAGGAATGACTGGGACTGTCCTTACACACGGGGAATGACTGGGACTGTCCTTGCACACGGGCAATGACTGGCACTGTCCTTACACGCGGGGAATCACTGGGACTGTCCTTACACACGGGGAATCACTGGCACTGTCCTTACACACGAGGAATTACTGGCACTGTCCTTACACGCAGGGAATGACTGGCACTGTCCTTACACACGGGGAATGACTGGGACTGTCCTTACACACGGGGAATGACTGGGACTGTCCTTACACACGAGGAATGACTGGGACTGTCCTGACACACGAGGAATGACTGGGACTGTCCTTACACACGGGGAATGACTGGGACTGTCCTTACACAGGAGGAATGACTGGGACTGTCCTTACACACGGGGAATGACAGGCACTGTCCTTACACACGAGGAATGACTGGCACTGTCCTTACACACGAGGAATGACTGGGACTGTCCTTACACACGGGGAATGACTGGGACTGTCCTTACACACGAGGAATGACTGGGACTGTCCTTACACACGGGGAATGACTGGCACTGTCCTTACACACGAGGAATGACTGGGACTGTCCTTACACACGGGGAATGACTGGGACTGTCCTTACACACGAGGAATGACTGGGACTGTCCTGACACACGAGGAATGACTGGGACTGTCCTTACACACGGGGAATGACTGGGACTGTCCTTACACAGGAGGAATGACTGGGACTGTCCTTACACACGGGGAATGACAGGCACTGTCCTTACACACGAGGAATGACTGGCACTGTCCTTACACACGAGGAATGACTGGGACTGTCCTTACACACGGGGAATGACTGGGACTGTCCTTACACACGAGGAATGACTGGGACTGTCCTTACACACGGGGAATGACTGGGACTGTCCTTACACACGGGGAATGACTGGGACTGTCCTTACACACGGGGAATGACTGGGACTGTCCTTACACACGGGGAATGACTGGCACTGCCCTTACACACGAGGAATGACTGGGAATGTCCTTACACACGGGGAATGACTGGGACTGTCCTTACACAGGAGGAATGACTGGGACTGTCCTTACACACGGGGAATGACAGGCACTGTCCTTACACAAGAGGAATGACTGGCACTGTCCTTACACACGAGGAATGACTGGGACTGTCCTTACACACGGGGAATGACTGGGACTGTCCTTACACACGAGGAATGACTGGCACTGTCCTTACACACGAGGAATGACTGGGACTGTCCTTACACACGGGGAATGACTGGGACTGTCCTTACACACGAGGAATGACTGGGACTGTCCTTCCACGCAGGGAATGACTGGCACTGTCCTTACACACGAGGAATGACTCGGACTGTCCTTACACACGGGGAATGACTGGGACTGTCCTTACACGCAGGGAATGACTGGAACTGTCCTTACACACGAGGAATGACTGGCACTGTCCTTACACACGAGGAATGATTCGGACTGTCCTTACACACGGGGAATGACTGGGACTGTCCTTACACACGGGGAATGACTGGCACTGTCCTTACACACGAGGAATGACTGGGACTGCCCTTACACACGAGGAATGACTGGGACTGTCCTTACACACGAGGAATGACTGGCACTGTCCTTACACACGAGGAATGACTGGGACTGCCCTTACACACGAGGAATGACTGGCACTGTCCTTACACACGGGGAATGACTGGCACTGTCCTTACACGCAGGGAATGACTGGCACTGTCCTTACACACGAGGAATGACTGGGACTGTCCTTACACGCGGGGAATCACTGGGACTGTCCTTACACACGAGAAATGACTGGCACTGTCCTTACACACGAGGAATGACTGGGACTGTCCTTACACACGGGGAATGACTGGGACTGTCCTTACACGCATGGAATGACTGGGACTGTCCTTACACACGGGGAATGACTGGGACTGTCCTTACACGCATGGAATGACTGGGACTGTCCTTACACGCGGGGAATGACTGGCACTGTCCTTACACACGGGGAATGACTGGGACTGTCCTGACACGCAGGGAATGACTGGGACTGTCCTTACACGCGGGGAATGACTGGCACTGTCCTTACACACGGGGAATGACTGGGACTGTCCTTACACACGGAGAATGACTGGGACTGTTCTTACACGCAGGGAATGACTGGCACTGTCCTTACACACGGGGAATGACTGGGACTGTCCTTACACACGGAGAATGACTGGGACTGTTCTTACACGCAGGGAATGACTGGCACTGTCCTTACACGCGGGGAATGACTGGCACTGTCCTTACACACGGGGAATGACTGGGACTGTCCTTACACGCAGGGAATGACTGGCACTGTCCTTACACGCGGGGAATGACTGGCACTGTCCTTACACACGAGGAATGACTGGGACTGTCCTTACACGCAGGGAATGACTGGGACTGTCCTTACACACGAGGAATGACTGGGACTGTCCTTACACACGGGGAATCACTGGGACTGTCCTTACACGCGGGAAATGACTGGCACTGTCCATACACGCAGGGAATGACTGGCACTGTCCTTACACACGGGGAATGACTGGGACTGTCCTTACACGCAGGGAATGACTGGCACTGTCCTTACACACGGGGAATGACTGGGACTGTCCTTACACGCCGGGAATGACTGGCACTGTCCTTACACACGGGGAATGACTGGGACTGTCCTTACACGCAGGGAATGACTGGCACTGTCCTTACACACGGGGAATGACTGGCACTGTCCTTACACACGGGGAATGACTGGCACTGTCCTTACACGCGGGGAATGACTGGCACTGTCCTTACACACGGGGAATGACTGGGACTGTTCTTACACACGGGGAATGACTGGGACTGTCCTTACACGCAGGGAATGACTGGGACTGTCCTTACACACGGGGAATGACTGGGACTGTCCTTACACGCAGGGAATGACTGGGACTGTCCTTACACACGGGGAATGACAGGGACTGTTCTTACACACGGGGAATGACTGGGACTGTCCATACACGCAGGGAATGACTGGGACTGTCCTTACACACGGGGAATGACTGGGACTGTCCTTACACGCAGGGAATGACTGGGACTGTCCTTACACACGAGGAATGACTGGGACTGTCCATACACGCAGGGAATGACTGGCACTGTCCTTACACACGGGGAATGACTGGGACTGTCCTTACACGCAGGGAATGACTGACACTGTCCTTACACACGGGGAATGACTGGCACTGACCTTACACACGGGGAATGACTGGGACTGTCCTTACACACGGGGAATGACTGGGACTGTCCTTACACACGAGGAATGACTGGGACTGTCGTTACACGCAGGGAATGACTGGCACTGTCCTTACACACGGGGAATGACTGGGAATGTCGTTACACGCAGGGAATGACTGGCACTGTCCTTACACGCGGTGAATGACTGGCACTGTCCTTACACACGGGGAATGACTGGCACTGTCCTTACACGCGGGGAATGACTGGCACTGTCCTTACACGCGGGGAATGACTGGGACTGTCCTTACACGCGGGGAATGACTGGCACTGTCCTTACACGCGGGGAATGACTGGCACTGTCCTTACACGCGGGGAATGACTGGCACTGACCTTACACGCGAGGAATGACTGGGACTGTCCTTACACACGGGGAATGACTGGGACTGTCCTTGCACACGGGCAATGACTGGCACTGTCCTTACACGCGGGGAATCACTGGGACTGTCCTTACACACGGGGAATCACTGGCACTGTCCTTACACACGAGGAATTACTGGCACTGTCCTTACACGCAGGGAATGACTGGCACTGTCCTTACACACGGGGAATGACTGGCACTGTCCTTACACACGAGGAATGACTGGGACTGTCCTTACACACGAGGAATGACTGGGACTGTCCTTACACACAAGGAATGACTGGGACTCTCCTTACACGCGTGGAATCACTGGGACTGTCCTTACACGCAGGGAATGACTGGAACTGTCCTTATACACGAGGAATGACTGGGACTGTCCTTACACACGAGGAATGACTGGGACTGTCCTTACACGCGTGGAATCACTGGGACTGTCCTTACACGCAGGGAATGACTGGAACTGTCCTTATACACGAGGAATGACTGGGACTGTCCTTACACACGAGGAATGACTGGGACTGTCCTTACACACGAGGAATGACTGGGACTGTCCTTACACGCGGGGAATCACTGGGACTGTCCTTACACACGAGGAATGACTGGGACTGTCCTTACACGCGTGGAATCACTGGGACTGTCCTTACACGCAGGGAATGACTGGGACTGTCCTTACACGCAGGGAATGACTGGCACTGTCCTTAAACGCAGGGAATGACTGGGACTGTCCTTACACGCGGGGAATGATTGTCACTGTTCTTACACGCGGGGAATGACTGGCACTGTCCTTACACGCAGGGAATGACTGGCACTTCCTGACACGCGGGGAATGACTGGCACTGTCCTTACACACGGGGAATGACTGGGACTGTCCTTACACGCAGGGAATGACTGGCACTGTCCTTACACGCAGGGAATGACTGGCACTGTTCTTACACGCGGGGAATGACTGGCACTGTCCTTACACGCAGGGAATGACTGGCACTTCCTGACACGCGGGGAATGACTGGCACTGTCCTTACACACGGGGAATGACTGGGACTGTCCTTACACGCAGGGTATGACTGGCACTGTCCTTACACACGGGGAATGACTGGCACTGTTCTTACACGCGGGGAATGACTGGCACTGTCCTTTTCCGCGGGGAATGACTGGGACTGTCCTTACACGCAGGGAATGACTGGCACTGTCCTTACACGCAGGGAATGACTGGCACTGTCCTTACACACGGGGAATGACTGGGACTGTCCTTACACGCAGGGAATGACTGGCACTGTCCTTACACACGGGGAATGACTGGGACTGTCCTTACACGCGGGGAATGACTGGCACTGTCCTTACACACGGGGAATGACTGGGACTGTCCATACACACGAGGAATGACTGGGACTGTCCTTACACGCGGGGAATGACTGGCACTGTCCTTACACGCGGGGAATGACTGGCACTGACCTTACACACGGGGAATGACTGGCACTGTCCTTACACACGAGGAATGACTGGGACTGTCCTTACACGCGGGGAATGACTGGCACTGTCCTTACACGCGGGGAATGACTGGCACTGACCTTACACACGGGGAATGACTGGCACTGTCCTTACACACGGGGAATGACTGGCACTGTCCTTACACGCGGGGAATGACTGGCACTTTCCTTTCACACGGGGAATGACTGGGACTGTCCTTACACACGAGAAATGACTGGGACTGTCCTTACACGCAGGGAATGACTGGGACTGTTCTTACACACGGGGAATGACTGGGACTGTCCTTACACGCAGGGAATGACTGGGACTGTCCTTACACACGGGGAATGACTGGGACTGTCCTTACACGCGGGGAATGACTGGCACTGACCTTACACACGGGGAATGACTGGGACTGTCCTTACACGCGGGGAATGACTGGCACTGTCCTTACACACGGGGAATGACTGGGACTGCCCATACACACGAGGAATGACTGGGACTGTCCTTACACGCGGGGAATGACTGGCACTGTCCTTACACGCGGGGAATGACTGGCACTGACCTTACACACGGGGAATGACTGGCACTGTCCTTACACACGAGGAATGACTGGGACTGTCCTTACACGCGGGGAATGACTG
Source organism: Heterodontus francisci (assembly GCF_036365525.1). Taxonomy (NCBI): domain Eukaryota; kingdom Metazoa; phylum Chordata; class Chondrichthyes; order Heterodontiformes; family Heterodontidae; genus Heterodontus; species Heterodontus francisci. The sequence continues at coordinate 98,069,133 of NC_090385.1, forward strand.
GCACTGTCCTTACACGCGGGGAATGACTGGCACTGACCTTACACACGGGGAATGACTGGCACTGTCCTTACACATGGGGAATGACTGGCACTGTCCTTACACGCGGGGAATGACTGGCACTTTCCTTTCACACGGGGAATGACTGGGACTGTTCTTACACACGGGGAATGACTGGGACTGTCCTTACACGCAGGGAATGACTGGGACTGTCCTTACACACGAGGAATGACTGGGACTGTCCATACACGCAGGGAATGACTGGCACTGACCTTACACACGGGGAATGACTGGGACTGTCCTTACACGCAGGGAATGACTGACACTGTCCTTACACACGGGGAATGACTGGCACTGTCCTTACACGCAGGGAATGACTGACACTGTCCTTACACACGGGGAATGACTGGCACTGACCTTACACACGGGGAATGACTGGGACTGTCCTTACACACGGGGAATGACTGGGACTGTCCTTACACACGAGGAATGACTGGGACTGTCCTTGCACACGAGGAATGACTGGGACTGTCCTTACACACGGGGAATGACTGGGACTGTCGTTACACGCAGGGAATGACTGGCACTGTCCTTACACGCGGGGAATGACTGGCACTGTCCTTACACACGGGGAATGACTGGCACTGTCCTTACACGCGGGGAATGACTGGCACTGTCCTTACACACGGGGAATGACTGGCACTGTCCTTACACGCGGGGAATGACTGGCACTGTCCTTACACGCGGGGAATGACTGGCACTGACCTTACACGCGAGGAATGACTGGCACTGTCCTTACACACGGGGAATGACTGGGACTGTCCTTACACGCGGGGAATGACTGGCACTGACCTTACACGCGAGGAATGACTGGCACTGTCCTTACACACGAGGAATGACTGGCACTGTCCTTACACGCGGGGAATGACTGGCACTGACCTTACACGCGAGGAATGACTGGGACTGTCCTTACACACGAGGAATGACTGGGACTGTCCTTACACACGGGGAATGACTGGGACTGTCCTTACACACGGGCAATGACTGGCACTGTCCTTACACGCGGGGAATCACTGGGACTGTCCTTACACACGGGGAATCACTGGCACTGTCCTTACACACGAGGAATGACTGGCACTGTCCTTACACGCGGGGAATCACTGGGACTGTCCTTACACGCAGGGAATGACTGGGACTGTCCTTACACACGGGGAATGACTGGGACTGTCCTTACACGCAGGGAATGACTGGCACTGTCCTTACACACGGGGAATGACTGGCACTGTCCTTACACACGAGGAATGACTGGGACTGTCCTTACACACGAGGAATGACTGGGACTGTCCTTACACACGAGGAATGACTGGGACTGTCCTTACACACGGGGAATGACTGGCACTGTCCTTACACGCGGGGAATGACTGGGACTGTCCTTACACACGAGGAATGACTGGGACTCTCCTTACACGCGTGGAATGACTGGGACTGTCCTTACACGCAGGGAATGACTGGAACTGTCCTTATACACGAGGAATGACTGGGACTGTCCTTACACACGAGGAATGACTGGGACTGTCCTTACACGCGTGGAATCACTGGGACTGTCCTTACACACGAGGAATGACTGGGACTGTCCTTACACACGAGGAATGACTGGGACTGTCCTTATACACGAGGAATGACTGGGACTGTCCTTACACACGAGGAATGACTGGGACTGTCCTTACACACGAGGAATGACTGGGTCTGTCCTTACACGCGGGGAATCACTGGGACTGTCCTTAGACACGAGGAATGACTGGGACTGTCCTTACACGCGTGGAATCACTGGGACTGTCCTTACACGCAGGGAATGACTGGGACTGACCTTACACGCAGGGAATGACTGGCACTGTCCTTACACACGGGGAATGACTGGCACTGTCCTTACACACGGGGAATGACTGGGACTGTCCTTACACGCGGGGAATGACTGGCACTGTCCTGACACGCAGGGAATGACTGGCACTTCCTGACACGCGGGGAATGACTGGGACTGTCCTTACACGCGGGGAATGACTGGCACTGTCCTTACACGCGGGGAATGACTGGCACTGTTCTTACTCGCGGGGAATGACTTTCACTGTCCTTACACGCAGGGAATGACTGGCACTTCCTGACACGCGGGGAATGACTGGGACTGTCCTTACACGCGGGGAATGACTGGCACTGTCCTTACACGCGGGGAATGACTGGCACTGTTCTTACATGCGGGGAATGACTGGCACAACCTTACACGCAGGGTATGACTGGCACTTCCTGACACGCGGGGAATGACTGGCACTGTCCTTACACACGGGGAATGACTGGAACTGTCCTTATACACGAGGAATGACTGGGACTGTCCTTACACACGAGGAATGACTGGGACTGTCCTTACACGCGTGGAATCACTGGGACTGTCCTTACACACGAGGAATGACTGGGACTGTCCTTACACACGAGGAATGACTGGGACTGTCCTTACACACGAGGAATGACTGGGACTGTCCTTATACACGAGGAATGACTGGGACTGTCCTTACACACGAGGAATGACTGGGACTGTCCTTACACACGAGGAATGACTGGGACTGTCCTTACACGCGGGGAATCACTGGGACTGTCCTTAGACACGAGGAATGACTGGGACTGTCCTTACACGCGTGGAATCACTGGGACTGTCCTTACACGCAGGGAATGACTGGGACTGTCCTTACACGCAGGGAATGACTGGCACTGTCCTTACACACGGGGAATGACTGGCACTGTCCTTACACACGGGGAATGACTGGGACTGTCCTTACACGCGGGGAATGACTGGCACTGTCCTGACACGCAGGGAATGACTGGCACTGTCCTTACACACGGGGAATGACTGGCAATGTCCTTACACACGGGGAATGACTGGGACTGTCCTTACACGCGGGGAATGACTGGGACTGTCCTTACACGCAGGGAATGACTGGCACTGTCCTTACACACGGGGAATGACTGGCACTGTCCTTACACACGGGGAATGACTGGCACTGTCCTTACACACGGGGAATGACTGGGACTGTCCTTACACGCAGGGAATAACTGGCACTTCCTGACACGCGGGGAATGACTGGCACTGTCCTTACACGCAGGGAATGACTGACACTGTCCTTACACACGGGGAATGACTGGGACTGTCCTTACACGCGGGGAATGACTGGCACTGTCCTTACACGCAGGGAATGACTGGCACTGTTCTTACACGCGGGGAATGACTGGCACAACCTTACACGCAGGGTATGACTGGCACTTCCTGACACGCGGGGAATGACTGGCACTGTTCTTACACGCGGGGAATGACTGGCACTGTCCTTTTCCGCGGGGAATGACTGGGACTGTCCTTACACACGGGGAATGACTGGGACTGTCCTTACACACGGGGAATGACTGGGACTGTCCTTACACGCAGGGAATGACTGGCACTGTCCTTACACACGGGGAATGACTGGCACTGTTCTTACACGCGGGGAATGACTGGCACTGTCCTTTTCCGCGGGGAATGACTGGGACTGTCCTTACACGCAGGGAATGACTGGGACTGTCCTTACACGCAGGGAATGACTGGCACTGTCCTTACACACGGGGAATGACTGGCACTGACCTTACACACGGGGAATGACTGGGACTGTCCTTACACGCGGGGAATGACTGGCACTGACCTTACACACGGGGAATGACTGGCACTGTCCTTACACGCAGGGAATGACTGGCACTGTCCTTACACGCAGGGAATGACTGGCACTGTCCTTACACACGGGGAATGACTGGCACTGTCCTTACACGCAGGGAATGACTGGCACTGTCCTTACACACGGGGAATGACTGGCACTGTCCTTACACACGGGGAATGACTGACACTGTCCTTACACACGAGGAATGACTGGCACTGACCTTACACACGGGGAATGACTGGCACTGTCCATACACACGAGGAATGACTGGCACTGTCCTTACACGCGGGGAATCACTGGCACTGACCTTACACACGGGGAATGACTGGCACTGTCCTTACACGCGGGGAATGACTGACACTGTCCTTACACACGAGGAATGACTGGCACTGTCCTTACACGCGGGGAATGACTGGCACTGTCCTTACACACGGGGAATGACTGGCACTGTCCTTACACGCGGGGAATGACTGGCACTGTCCTTACACGCGGGGAATGACTGGCACTGTCCTTACACACGGGGAATCACTGGCACTGACCTTACACACGGGGAATGACTGGCTCTGTCCTTACACACGGGGAATGACTGGGACTGTCCTTACACACGGGGAATCACTGGCACTGACCTTGCACACGGGGAATGACTGGCACTGTCCTTACACACGGGGAATGACTGGGACTGTCCTTACACACGGGGAATCACTGGCACTGACCTTACACGCGGGGAATGACTGGCACTGACCTTACACACGGGGAATGACTGGGACTGTCCTTACACACGGGGAATCACTGGCACTGACCTTACACACGGGGAATGACTGGCACTGTCCTTACACACGGGGAATGACTGGGACTGTCCTTACACACGGGGAATCACTGGCACTGACCTTACACACGGGGAATCACTGGCACTGACCTTACACACGGGGAATGACTGGCACTGTCCTTACACGCGGGGAATGACTGGCACTGACCTTACACACGGGGAATGACTGGCACTGTCCATACACACGGGGAATGACTGGGACTGTCCTTACACACGGGGAATGACTGGGACTGTCCTGACACACGAGGAATGTCTGGGACTGTCCTTACACACGGGGAATGTCTGGGACTGTCCTTACACACGGGGAATGACTGGGACTGTCCTTACACACGGGGAATGTCTGGGACTGTCCTTACATGCAGGGAATGACTGGCACTGTCCTTACACACGGGGAATGACTGGGACTGTCCTTACACATGGGGAATGTCTGGGACTGTCCTTACACACGGGGAATGACTGGGACTGTCCTTCCATGCAGGGAATGACTGGCACTGTCCTTACACACGGGGAATGACTGGGACTGTCCTTACACACGAGGAATGACTGGCACTGTCCTTGCACACGAGGAATGACTGGGACTGTCCTTACACACGAGGAATGACTGGGACTGTCCTTACACACGAGGAATGACTGGGACTGTCCTTACACGCGGGGAATTACTGGGACTGTCCTTACACACGAGGAATGACTGGGACTGTCCTTACACGCGTGGAATCACTGGGACTGTCCTTACACGCAGGGAATGACTGGGACTGTCCTTACACGCAGGGAATGACTGGCACTGTCCTTACACACGGGGAATGACTGGGACTGTCCTTACACGCGGGGAATGACTGGCACTGTTCTTACACGTGGGGAATGACTGGCACTGTCCTTACACACGGGGAATGACTGGGACTGTCCTTACACGCAGGGAATGACTGGGACTGTCCTTACACACGGGGAATGACTGGGACTGTCCTTACACGCAGGGAATGACTGGGACTGTCCTTACACGCAGGGAATGACTGGCACTGTCCTTACACACGAGGAATGACTGGGACTGTCCTTACACGCAGGGAATGACTGGCACTTCCTGACACGCGGGGAATGACTGGGACTGCCCTTACACGCGGGGAATGACTGGCACTGTCCTTACACGCGGGGAATGATTGTCACTGTTCTTACACGCGGGGAATGACTGGCACTGTCCTTACACACGGGGAATGACTGGGACTGTCCTTACACGCAGGGAATGACTGGCACTGTCCTTACACGCAGGGAATGACTGGCACTGTTCTTACACGCGGGGAATGACTGGCACTGTCCTTACACGCAGGGAATGACTGGCACTTCCTGACACGCGGGGAATGACTGGCACTGTCCTTACACACGGGGAATGACTGGGACTGTCCTTACACGCAGGGTATGACTGGCACTGTCCTTACACACGGGGAATGACTGGCACTGTTCTTACACGCGGGGAATGACTGGCACTGTCCTTTTCCGCGGGGAATGACTGGGACTGTCCTTACACGCAGGGAATGACTGGCACTGTCCTTACACGCAGGGAATGACTGGCACTGTCCTTACACACGGGGAATGACTGGGACTGTCCTTACACGCAGGGAATGACTGGCACTGTCCTTACACACGGGGAATGACTGGGACTGTCCTTACACGCGGGGAATGACTGGCACTGTCCTTACACACGGGGAATGACTGGGACTGTCCATACACACGAGGAATGACTGGGACTGTCCTTACACGCGGGGAATGACTGGCACTGTCCTTACACGCGGGGAATGACTGGCACTGACCTTACACACGTGGAATGACTGGCACTGTCCTTACACACGAGGAATGACTGGGACTGTCCTTACACGCGGGGAATGACTGGCACTGTCCTTACACGCGGGGAATGACTGGCACTGACCTTACACACGGGGAATGACTGGGACTGTCCTTACACACGGGGAATGACTGGCACTGTCCTTACACGCGGGGAATGACTGGCACTTTCCTTTCACACGGCGAATGACTGGGACTGTCCTTACACACGAGAAATGACTGGGACTGTCCTTACACGCAGGGAATGACTGGGACTGTTCTTACACACGGGGAATGACTGGGACTGTCCTTACACGCAGGGAATGACTGGGACTGTCCTTACACACGAGGAATGACTGGGACTGTCCATACACGCAGGGAATGACTGGCACTGACCTTACACTCGGGGAATGACTGGGACTGTCCTTACACGCGGGGAATGACTGGCACTGTCCTTACACACGGGGAATGACTGGGACTGTCCATACACACGAGGAATGACTGGGACTGTCCTTACACGCGGGGAATGACTGGCACTGTCCTTACACGCGGGGAATGACTGGCACTGACCTTACACACGGGGAATGACTGGCACTGTCCTTACACACGAGGAATGACTGGGACTGTCCTTACACGCGGGGAATGACTGGCTCTGTCCTTACACGCGGGGAATGACTGGCACTGACCTTACACACGGGGAATTTTTGGCACTGTCCTTACACACGGGGAATGACTGGCACTGTCCTTACACGCGGGGAATGACTGGCACTTTCCTTTCACACGGGGAATGACTGGGACTGTCCTTACACACGAGAAATGACTGGGACTGTCCTTACACGCAGGGAATGACTGGGACTGTCCTTACACACGGGGAATGACTGGGACTGTCCTTACACACGGGGAATGACTGGGACTGTTCTTACACACGGGGAATGACTGGGACTGTCCTTACACGCAGGGAATGACTGGGACTGTCCTTACACACGAGGAATGACTGGGACTGTCCATACACGCAGGGAATGACTGGCACTGACCTTACACACGGGGAATGACTGGGACTGTCCTTACACGCAGGGAATGACTGACACTGTCCTTACACACGGGGAATGACTGGCACTGTCCTTACACGCAGGGAATGACTGACACTGTCCTTACACACGGGGAATGACTGGCACTGTCCTTACACGCAGGGAATGACTGACACTGTCCTTACACACGGGGAATGACTGGCACTGACCTTACACACGGGGAATGACTGGGACTGTCCTTACACACGAGGAATGACTGGGACTGTCCTTGCACACGAGGAATGACTGGGACTGTCCTTACACACGGGGAATGACTGGGACTGTCGTTACACGCAGGGAATGACTGGCACTGTCCTTACACGCGGGGAATGACTGGCACTGTCCTTACACACGGGGAATGACTGGCACTGTCCTTACACGCGGGGAATGACTGGCACTGTCCTTACACGCGGGGAATGACTGGCACTGACCTTACACGCGAGGAATGACTGGCACTGTCCTTACACACGGGGAATGACTGGGACTGTCCTTACACGCGGGGAATGACTGGCACTGACCTTACACGCGAGGAATGACTGGCACTGTCCTTAGACACGAGGAATGACTGGCACTGTCCTTACACGCGGGGAATGACTGGCACTGACCTTACACGCGAGGAATGACTGGGACTGTCCTTACACACGAGGAATGACTGGGACTGTCCTTACACACGGGGAATGACTGGGACTGTCCTTACACACGGGCAATGACTGGCACTGTCCTTACACACGGGGAATCACTGGGACTGTCCTTACACACGGGGAATCACTGGCACTGTCCTTACACACGAGGAATGACTGGCACTGTCCTTACACGCGGGGAATCACTGGGACTGTCCTTACACGCAGGGAATGACTGGGACTGTCCTTACACACGGGGAATGACTGGGACTGTCCTTACACGCAGGGAATGACTGGCACTGTCCTTACACACGGGGAATGACTGGCACTGTCCTTACACACGAGGAATGACTGGGACTGTCCTTACACACGAGGAATGACTGGGACTGTCCTTACACACGGGGAATGACTGGCACTGTCCTTACACGCGGGGAATGACTGGGACTGTCCTTACACGCGAGGAATGACTGGGACTCTCCTTACACGCGTGGAATGACTGGGACTGTCCTTACACGCAGGGAATGACTGGAACTGTCCTTATACACGAGGAATGACTGGGACTGTCCTTACACACGAGGAATGACTGGGACTGTCCTTACACGCGTGGAATCACTGGGACTGTCCTTACACACGAGGAATGACTGGGACTGTCCTTACACACGAGGAATGACTGGGACTGTCCTTATACACGAGGAATGACTGGGACTGTCCTTACACACGAGGAATGACTGGGACTGTCCTTACACACGAGGAATGACTGGGACTGTCCTTACACGCGGGGAATCACTGGGACTGTCCTTAGACACGAGGAATGACTGGGACTGTCCTTACACGCGTGGAATCACTGGGACTGTCCTTACACGCAGGGAATGACTGGGACTGTCCTTACACGCAGGGAATGACTGGCACTGTCCTTACACACGGGGAAAGACTGGCACTGTCCTTACACACGGGGAATGACTGGGACTGTCCTTACACGCGGGGAATGACTGGCAGTGTTCTTACACGCGGGGAATGACTGGCACTGTCCTGACACGCAGGGAATGACTGGCACTTCCTGACACGCGGGGAATGACTGGGACTGTCCTTACACGCGGGGAATGACTGGCACTGTCCTTACACGCGGGGAATGACTGGCACTGTTCTTACACGCGGGGAATGACTGGCACTGTCCTTACACGCAGGGAATAACTGGCACTTCCTGACACGCGGGGAATGACTGGCACTGTCCTTACACACGGGGAATGACTGGGACTGTCCTTACACGCAGGGAATGACTGGCACTGTCCTTACACACGGGGAATGACTGGCACTGTTCTTACACGCGGGGAATGACTGGCACTGTCCTTTTCCGCGGGGAATGACTGGGACTGTCCTTACACGCAGGGAATGACTGGCACTGTCCTTACACGCAGGGAATGACTGGCACTGTCCTTACACACGGGGAATGACTGGCACTGACCTTACACACGGGGAATGACTGGGACTGTCCTTACACGCGGGGAATGACTGGCACTGACCTTACACACGGGGAATGACTGGCACTGTCCTTACACGCAGGGAATGACTGGCACTGTCCTTACACGCAGGGAATGACTGGCACTGTCCTTACACACGGGGAATGACTGGCACTGTCCTTACACGCAGGGAATGACTGGCACTGTCCTTACACACGGGGAATGACTGGCACTGTCCTTACACACGGGGAATGACTGACACTGTCCTTATACACGAGGAATGACTGGCACTGACCTTACACACGGGGAATGACTGGCACTGTCCATACACACGAGGAATGACTGGCACTGTCCTTACACGCGGGGAATCACTGGCACTGACCTTACACACGGGGAATGACTGGCACTGTCCTTACACGCGGGGAATGACTGACACTGTCCTTACACACGAGGAATGACTGGCACTGTCCTTACACGCGGGGAATGACTGGCACTGTCCTTACACACGGGGAATGACTGGCACTGTCCTTACACGTGGGGAATGACTGGCACTGTCCTTACACGCGGGGAATGACTGGCACTGTCCTTACACACGGGGAATCACTGGCACTGACCTTACACACGGGGAATGACTGGCTCTGTCCTTACACACGGGGAATGACTGGGACTGTCCTTACACACGGGGAATCACTGGCACTGACCTTACACACGGGGAATGACTGGCACTGTCCTTACACACGGGGAATGACTGGGACTGTCCTTACACACGGGGAATCACTGGCACTGACCTTACACGCGGGGAATGACTGGCACTGACCTTACACACGGGGAATGACTGGGACTGTCCTTACACACGGGGAATCACTGGCACTGACCTTACACACGGGGAATGACTGGCACTGTCCTTACACACGGGGAATGACTGAGACTGTCCTTACACACGGGGAATCACTGGCACTGACCTTACACACGGGGAATCACTGGCACTGACCTTACACACGGGGAATGACTGGCACTGTCCTTACACGCGGGGAATGACTGGCACTGACCTTACACACGGGGAATGACTGGCACTGTCCATACACACGGGGAATGACTGGGACTGTCCTTACACACGGGGAATGACTGGGACTGTCCTGACACACGAGGAATGTCTGGGACTGTCCTTACACACGGGGAATGTCTGGGACTGTCCTTACACACGGGGAATGACTGGGACTGTCCTTACACACGGGGAATGTCTGGGACTGTCCTTACATGCAGGGAATGACTGGCACTGTCCTTACACACGGGGAATGACTGGGACTGTCCTTACACATGGGGAATGTCTGGGACTGTCCTTACACACGGGGAACGACTGGGACTGTCCTTACATGCAGGGAATGACTGGCACTGTCCTTACACACGGGGAATGACTGGCACTGTCCTTACACACGGGGAATGACTGGGACTGTCCTTACACGCAGGGAATGACTGGGACTGTCCTTACACGCAGGGAATGACTGGCACTGTCCTTACACACGGGGAATGACTGGGACTGTCCTTACACACGGGGAATGACTGGGACTGTCCTTAAACGCAGGGAATGACTGGGACTGTCCTTACACGCAGGGAATGACTGGCACTGTCCTTACACACGGGGAATGACTGGCACTGTCCTTACACTCGGGGAATGACTGGGACTGTCCTTACACACGGGGAATGACTGGGACTGTCCTTACACGCAGGGAATGACTGGCACTGTCCTTACACACGAGGAATGACTGGCACTGTCCTTACACACGGGGAATGACTGGGACTGTCCTTACACACGGAGAATGACTGGGACTGTTCTTACACGCAGGGAATGACTGGCACTGTCCTTACACACGAGGAATGACTGGGACTGTCCTTACACACGAGGAATGACTGGGACTGTCCTTACACGCATGGAATCACTGGGACTGTCCTTACACGCAGGGAATGACTGGAACTGTCCTTACACACGGGGAATGACTGGGACTGTCCTGACACACGAGGAATGTCTGGGACTGTCCTTACACACGGGGAATGTCTGGGACTGTCCTTACACACGGGGAATGACTGGGACTGTCCTTACACACGGGGAATGTCTGGGACTGTCCTTACATGCAGGGAATGACTGGCACTGTCCTTACACACGGGGAATGACTGGGACTGTCCTTACACATGGGGAATGTCTGGGACTGTCCTTACACACGGGGAATGACTGGGACTGTCCTTCCATGCAGGGAATGACTGGCACTGTCCTTACACACGGGGAATGACTGGGACTGTCCTTACACACGAGGAATGACTGGCACTGTCCTTGCACACGAGGAATGACTGGGACTGTCCTTACACACGAGGAATGACTGGGACTGTCCTTACACACGAGGAATGACTGGGACTGTCCTTACACGCGGGGAATTACTGGGACTGTCCTTACACACGAGTAATGACTGGGACTGTCCTTACACGCGTGGAATCACTGGGACTGTCCTTACACGCAGGGAATGACTGGGACTGTCCTTACACGCAGGGAATGACTGGCACTGTCCTTACACACGGGGAATGACTGGGACTGTCCTTACACGCGGGGAATGACTGGCACTGTTCTTACACGTGGGGAATGACTGGCACTGTCCTTACACGCAGGGAATGACTGGCACTTCCTGACACGCGGGGAATGACTGGGACTGCCCTTACACGCGGGGAATGACTGGCACTTCCTGACACGCGGGGAATGACTGGCACTGTCCTTACACACGGGGAATGACTGGGACTGTCCTTACACGCAGGGAATGACTGGCACTGTCCTTACACGCGGGGAATGATTGTCACTGTTCTTACACGCGGGGAATGACTGGCACTGTCCTTACACGCAGGGAATGACTGGCACTTCCTGACACGCGGGGAATGACTGGCACTGTCCTTACACACGGGGAATGACTGGGACTGTCCTTACACGCAGGGAATGACTGGCACTGTCCTTACACGCAGGGAATGACTGGCACTGTTCTTACACGCGGGGAATGACTGGCACTGTCCTTACACGCAGGGAATGACTGGCACTTCCTGACACGCGGGGAATGACTGGCACTGTCCTTACACACGGGGAATGACTGGGACTGTCCTTACACGCAGGGTATGACTGGCACTGTCCTTACACACGGGGAATGACTGGCACTGTTCTTACACGCGGGGAATGACTGGCACTGTCCTTTTCCGCGGGGAATGACTGGGACTGTCCTTACACGCAGGGAATGACTGGCACTGTCCTTACACGCAGGGAATGACTGGCACTGTCCTTACACACGGGGAATGACTGGGACTGTCCTTACACGCAGGGAATGACTGGCACTGTCCTTACACACGGGGAATGACTGGGACTGTCCTTACACGCGGGGAATGACTGGCACTGTCCTTACACACGGGGAATGACTGGGACTGTCCATACACACGAGGAATGACTGGGACTGTCCTTACACGCGGGGAATGACTGGCACTGTCCTTACACGCGGGGAATGACTGGCACTGACCTTACACACGTGGAATGACTGGCACTGTCCTTACACACGAGGAATGACTGGGACTGTCCTTACACGCGGGGAATGACTGGCACTGTCCTTACACGCGGGGAATGACTGGCACTGACCTTACACACGGGGAATGACTGGGACTGTCCTTACACACGGGGAATGACTGGCACTGTCCTTACACGCGGGGAATGACTGGCACTTTCCTTTCACACGGCGAATGACTGGGACTGTCCTTACACACGAGAAATGACTGGGACTGTCCTTACACGCAGGGAATGACTGGGACTGTTCTTACACACGGGGAATGACTGGGACTGTCCTTACACGCAGGGAATGACTGGGACTGTCCTTACACACGAGGAATGACTGGGACTGTCCATACACGCAGGGAATGACTGGCACTGACCTTACACACGGGGAATGACTGGGACTGTCCTTACACGCGGGGAATGACTGGCACTGTCCTTACACACGGGGAATGACTGGGACTGTCCATACACACGAGGAATGACTGGGACTGTCCTTACACGCGGGGAATGACTGGCACTGTCCTTACCCGCGGGGAATGACTGGCACTGACCTTACACACGGGGAATGACTGGCACTGTCCTTACACACGAGGAATGACTGAGACTGTCCTTACACGCGGGGAATGACTGGCACTGTCCTTACACGCGGGGAATGACTGGCACTGACCTTACACACGGGGAATGACTGGCACTGTCCTTACACACGGGGAATGACTGGCACTGTCCTTACACGCGGGGAATGACTGGCACTTTCCTTTCACACGGGGAATGACTGGGACTGTCCTTACACACGAGAAATGACTGGGACTGTCCTTACACGCAGGGAATGACTGGGACTGTCCTTACACACGGGGAATGACTGGGACTGTCCTTACACACGGGGAATGACTGGGACTGTTCTTACACACGGGGAATGACTGGGACTGTCCTTACACGCAGGGAATGACTGGGACTGTCCTTACACACGAGGAATGACTGGGACTGTCCATACACGCAGGGAATGACTGGCACTGACCTTACACACGGGGAATGACTGGGACTGTCCTTACACGCAGGGAATGACTGACACTGTCCTTACACACGGGAAATGACTGGCACTGTCCTTACACGCAGGGAATGACTGACACTGTCCTTACACACGGGGAATGACTGGCACTGTCCTTACACGCAGGGAATGACTGACACTGTCCTTACACACGGGGAATGACTGGCACTGACCTGACACACGGGGAATGACTGGGACTGTCCTTACACACGAGGAATGACTGGGACTGTCCTTGCACACGAGGAATGACTGGGACTGTCCTTACACACGGGGAATGACTGGGACTGTCGTTACACGCAGGGAATGACTGGCACTGTCCTTACACGCAGGGAATGACTGGCACTGTCCTTACACACGGGGAATGACTGGCACTGTCCTTACACGCGGGGAATGACTGGCACTGTCCTTACACGCGGGGAATGACTGGCACTGACCTTACACGCGAGGAATGACTGGCACTGTCCTTACACACGGGGAATGACTGGGACTGTCCTTACACGCGGGGAATGACTGGCACTGACCTTACACGCGAGGAATGACTGGCACTGTCCTTACACACGAGGAATGACTGGCACTGTCCTTACACGCGGGGAATGACTGGCACTGACCTTACACGCGAGGAATGACTGGGACTGTCCTTACACACGAGGAATGACTGGGACTGTCCTTACACACGGGGAATGACTGGGACTGTCCTTACACACGGGCAATGACTGGCACTGTCCTTACACACGGGGAATCACTGGGACTGTCCTTACACACGGGGAATCACTGGCACTGTCCTTACACACGAGGAATGACTGGCACTGTCCTTACACGCGGGGAATCACTGGGACTGTCCTTACACGCAGGGAATGACTGGGACTGTCCTTACACACGGGGAATGACTGGGACTGTCCTTACACGCAGGGAATGACTGGCACTGTCCTTACACACGGGGAATGACTGGCACTGTCCTTACACACGAGGAATGACTGGGACTGTCCTTACACACGAGGAATGACTGGGACTGTCCTTACACACGGGGAATGACTGGCACTGTCCTTACACGCGGGGAATGACTGGGACTGTCCTTACACGCGAGGAATGACTGGGACTCTCCTTACACGCGTGGAATGACTGGGACTGTCCTTACACGCAGGGAATGACTGGAACTGTCCTTATACACGAGGAATGACTGGGACTGTCCTTACACACGAGGAATGACTGGGACTGTCCTTACACGCGTGGAATCACTGGGACTGTCCTTACACACGAGGAATGACTGGGACTGTCCTTACACACGAGGAATGACTGGGACTGTCCTTATACACGAGGAATGACTGGGACTGTCCTTACACACGAGGAATGACTGGGACTGTCCTTACACACGAGGAATGACTGGGACTGTCCTTACACGCGGGGAATCACTGGGACTGTCCTTAGACACGAGGAATGACTGGGACTGTCCTTACACGCGTGGAATCACTGGGACTGTCCTTACACGCAGGGAATGACTGGGACTGTCCTTACACGCAGGGAATGACTGGCACTGTCCTTACACACGGGGAATGACTGGCACTGTCCTTACACACGGGGAATGACTGGGACTGTCCTTACACGCGGGGAATGACTGGCAGTGTTCTTACACGCGGGGAATGACTGGCACTGTCCTGACACGCAGGGAATGACTGGCACTTCCTGACACGCGGGGAATGACTGGGACTGTCCTTACACGCGGGGAATGACTGGCACTGTCCTTACACGCGGGGAATGACTGGCACTGTTCTTACACGCGGGGAATGACTGGCACTGTCCTTACACGCAGGGAATAACTGGCACTTCCTGACACGCGGGGAATGACTGGGACTGTCCTTACACGCGGGGAATGACTGGCACTGTCCTTACACGCAGGGAATGACTGGCACTGTTCTTACACGCGGGGAATGACTGGCACTGTCCTTACACGCAGGGTATGACTGGCACTTCCTGACACGCGGGGAATGACTGGCACTGTCCTTACACACGGGGAATGACTGGGACTGTCCTTACACGCAGGGAATGACTGGCACTGTCCTTACACACGGGGAATGACTGGCACTGTTCTTACACGCGGGGAATGACTGGCACTGTCCTTTTCCGCGGGGAATGACTGGGACTGTCCTTACACGCAGGGAATGACTGGCACTGTCCTTACACGCAGGGAATGACTGGCACTGTCCTTACACACGGGGAATGACTGGCACTGACCTTACACACGGGGAATGACTGGGACTGTCCTTACACGCGGGGAATGACTGGCACTGACCTTACACACGGGGAATGACTGGCACTGTCCTTACACGCAGGGAATGACTGGCACTGTCCTTACACGCAGGGAATGACTGGCACTGTCCTTACACACGGGGAATGACTGGCACTGTCCTTACACGCAGGGAATGACTGGCACTGTCCTTACACACGGGGAATGACTGACACTGTCCTTACACATGAGGAATGACTGGCACTGACCTTACACACGGGGAATGACTGGCACTGTCCATACACACGAGGAATGACTGGCACTGTCCTTACACGCGGGGAATCACTGGCACTGACCTTACACACGGGGAATGACTGGCACTGTCCTTACACGCGGGGAATGACTGACACTGTCCTTACACACGAGGAATGACTGGCACTGTCCTTACACGCGGGGAATGACTGGCACTGTCCTTACACACGGGGAATGACTGGCACTGTCCTTACACGTGGGGAATGACTGGCACTGTCCTTACACGCGGGGAATGACTGGCACTGTCCTTACACACGGGGAATCACTGGCACTGACCTTACACACGGGGAATGACTGGCTCTGTCCTTACACACGGGGAATGACTGGGACTGTCCTTACACACGGGGAATCACTGGCACTGACCTTACACACGGGGAATGACTGGCACTGTCCTTACACACGGGGAATGACTGGGACTGTCCTTACACACGGGGAATCACTGGCACTGACCTTACACGCGGGGAATGACTGGCACTGACCTTACACACGGGGAATGACTGGGACTGTCCTTACACACGGGGAATCACTGGCACTGACCTTACACACGGGGAATGACTGGCACTGTCCTTACACACGGGGAATGACTGGGACTGTCCTTACACACGGGGAATCACTGGCACTGACCTTACACACGGGGAATCACTGGCACTGACCTTACACACGGGGAATGACTGGCACTGTCCTTACACGCGGGGAATGACTGGCACTGACCTTACACACGGGGAATGACTGGCACTGTCCATACACACGGGGAATGACTGGGACTGTCCTTACACACGGGGAATGACTGGGACTGTCCTGACACACGAGGAATGTCTGGGACTGTCCTTACACACGGGGAATGTCTGGGACTGTCCTTACACACGGGGAATGACTGGGACTGTCCTTACACACGGGGAATGTCTGGGACTGTCCTTACATGCAGGGAATGACTGGCACTGTCCTTACACACGGGGAATGACTGGGACTGTCCTTACACATGGGGAATGTCTGGGACTGTCCTTACACACGGGGAATGACTGGGACTGTCCTTACATGCAGGGAATGACTGGCACTGTCCTTACACACGGGGAATGACTGGGACTGTCCTTACACACGGGGAATGACTGGGACTGTCCTTACACGCAGGGAATGACTGGGACTGTCCTTACACGCAGGGAATGACTGGCACTGTCCTTACACACGGGGAATGACTGGGACTGTCCTTACACACGGGGAATGACTGGGACTGTCCTTAAACGCAGGGAATGACTGGGACTGTCCTTACACGCAGGGAATGACTGGCACTGTCCTTACACACGGGGAATGACTGGCACTGTCCTTACACACGGGGAATGACTGGGACTGTCCTTACACACGGGGAATGACTGGGACTGTCCTTACACGCAGGGAATGACTGGCACTGTCCTTACACACGAGGAATGACTGGCACTGTCCTTACACACGGGGAATGACTGGGACTGTCCTTACACACGGAGAATGACTGGGACTGTTCTTACACGCAGGGAATGACTGGCACTGTCCTTACACACGAGGAATGACTGGGACTGTCCTTACACACGAGGAATGACTGGGACTGTCCTTACACACGAGGAATGACTGGGACTGTCCTTACACGCGTGGAATCACTGGGACTGTCCTTACACGCAGGGAATGACTGGAACTGTCCTTACACACGGGGAATGACTGGGACTGTCCTTACACGCGGGGAATGACTGGGACTGTCCTTACACACGGGGAATGACTGGCACTGTCCTTACACGCAGGGATGACTGGGACTGTCCTTACACGCGGGGAATGACTGGCACTGTCCTTACACGCAGGGAATGACTGGGACTGTCCTTACACACGGGGAATGACTGGGACTGTCCTTACACGCGGGGAATGACTGGCACTGTTCTTACACGCGGGGAATGACTGGCACTGTCCTTACACGCAGGGAATGACTGGCACTTCCTGACACGCGGGGAATGACTGGCACTGTCCTTACACACGGGGAATGACTGGGACTGTCCTTACACACGGGGAATGACTGGGACTGTCCTTACATGCGGGGAATGACTGGCACTGTTCTTACACGCGGGGAATGACTGGCACTGTCCTTACACGCAGGGAATGACTGGCACTTCCTGACACGCGGGGAATGACTGGGACTGTCCTTACACACGGGGAATGACTGGGACTGTCCTTACACGCGGGGAATGACTGGGACTGTCCTTACACGCGGGGAATGACTGGCACTGTCCTTACACGCAGGGAATGACTGGCACTTCCTGACACGCGGGGAATGACTGGCACTGTCCTTACACGCAGGGAATGACTGGCACTGACCTTACACGCGGGGAATGACTGGCACTGTCCTTACACGCGGGGAATGACTGGCACTGTTCTTACACGCGGGGAATGACTGGCACTGTCCTTACACGGAGGGAATGACTGGCACTGTCCTTACACACGAGGAATGACTGGGACTGTCCTTACACACGGGGAATGACTGGGACTGTCCTTACACACGGGGAATGACTGGCACTGTCCTTACACAGGGGGAATGACTGGCACTGTCCTTACACACGAGGAATGACTGGCACTGTCCTTACACACGAGGAATGACTGGGACTGCCCTTACACACGAGGAATGACTGGGACTGTCCTTACACACGGGGAATGACTGGCACTGTCCTTACACACGGGGAATGACTGGCACTGTCCTTACACACGAGGAATGACTGGCACTGCCCTTACACACGAGGAATGACTGGGACTGTCCTTACCCACGGGGAATGACTGGCACTGTCCTTACACACGGGGAATGACTGGCACTGTCCTTACACACCAGGAATGACTGGCACTGTCCTTACACACGAGGAATGACTGGGACTGCCCTTACACACGAGGAATGACTGGCACTGTCCTTACACACGGGGAATGACTGGCACTGTCCTTACACACGAGGAATGACTGGGACTGTCCTTACACGCACGGAATGACTGGCACTGTCCTTACACACGGGGAATGACTGGCACTGTCCTTACACACGGGGAATGACTGGCACTGTCCTTACACACGAGGAATGACTGGGACTGTCCTTACACGCAGGGAATGACTGGCACTGTCCTTACACACGGGGAATGACTGGCACTGTCCTTACACACGGGGAATGACTGGGACTGTCCTTACACACGGGGAATGACTGGCACTGTCCTTACACACGAGGAATGACTGGGACTGTCCTTACACACGGGGAATGACTGGGACTGTCCTTACACACGAGGAATGACTGGGACTGTCCTTACACACGAGGAATGACTGGGACTGTCCTGACACACGGGGAATGACTGGGACTGTCCTTACACACGAGGAATGACTGGGACTGTCCTTACACACGGGGAATGACTGGCACTGTCCTTACACGCAGGGAATGACTGGGACTGTCCTTACACACGAGGAATGACTGGCACTGTCCTTACACACGAGGAATGACTGGGACTGTCCTTACACACGGATATTGACTGGCACTGTCCTTACACGCAGGGAATGACTGGGACTGTCCTTACACACGAGGAATGACTGGCACTGTCCTTACACACGAGGAATGACTGGGACTGTCCTTACACACGGATATTGAATGGCACTGTCCTTACACGCAGGGAATGACTGGGACTGTCCTTACACACGAGGAATGACTGGCACTGTCCTTACACATGAGGAATGACTGGGACTGTCCTTACACACGGATATTGACTGGCACTGTCCTTAAACACGAGGAATGACTGGGACTGTACTTACACACGGGGAATGACTGGCACTCTCCTTACACACGAGGAATGACTGGGACTGTCCTTACACACGAGGAATGACTGGCACTGTCCTTACACACGAGGAATGACTGGGACTGCCCTTACACACGAGGAATGACGGGGACTGTCCTTACACACGGGGAATGACTGGCACTGTCCTTACACACGGGGAATGACTGGCACTGTCCTTACACACGAGGAATGACTGGCACTGCCCTTACACACGAGGAATGACAGTGACTGTCCTTACACACGGGGAATGACTGGCACTGTCCTTACACACGGGGAATGACTGGCACTGTCCTTACTCACGAGGAATGACTGGCACTGTCCTTACACACGAGGAATGACTGGGACTGCCCTTACACACGAGGAATGACTGGGACTGTCCTTACACACGGGGAATGACTGGCACTGTCCTTACACACGAGGAATGACTGGGACTGTCCTTACACGCACGGAATGACTGGCACTGTCCTTACACACGGGGAATGACTGGCACTGTCCTTACACACGAGGAATGACTGGGACTGTCCTTACACGCAGGGAATGACTGGCACTGTCCTTACACACGGGGAATGACTGGCACTGTCCTTACACACGGGGAATGACTGGGACTGTCCTTACACACGGGGAATGACTGGCACTGTCCTTACACACGAGGAATGACTGGGACTGTCCTTACACACGGGGAATGACTGGGACTGTCCTTACACACGAGTAATGACTGGGACTGTCCTTACACACGAGGAATGACTGGGACTGTCCTGACACACGGGGAATGACTGGGACTGTCCTTACACACGAGGAATGACTGGGACTGTCCTTACACACGGGGAATGACTGGCACTGTCCTTACACGCAGGGAATGACTGGGACTGTCCTTACACACGAGGAATGACTGGGACTGTCCTGACACACGGGGAATGACTGGGACTGTCCTTACACACGGGGAATGACTGGCACTGTCCTTACACACGGGGAATGACTGGGACTGTCCTTACACACGGGGAATCACTGGCACTGACCTTACACACGGGGAATCACTGGCACTGACCTTACACACGGGGAATGACTGGCACTGTCCTTACACGCGGGGAATGACTGGCACTGACCTTACACACGGGGAATGACTGGCACTGTCCATACACACGGGGAATGACTGGGACTGTCCTTACACACGGGGAATGACTGGGACTGTCCTTACACACGAGGAATGTCTGGGACTGTCCTTACACACGGGGAATGACTGGGACTGTCCTTACACACGAGGAATGTCTGGGACTGTCCTTACACACGGGGAATGTCTGGGACTGTCCTTACACACGGGGAATGACTGGGACTGTCCTTACACACGGGGAATGTCTGGGACTGTCCTTACACACGGGGAATGACTGGGACTGTCCTTACATGCAGGGAATGACTGGCACTGTCCTTACACACGGGGAATGACTGGGACTGTCCTTACACACGGGGAATGTCTGGGACTGTCCTTACACACGGGGAATGACTGGGACTGTCCTTACATGCAGGGAATGACTGGCACTGTCCTTACACACGGGGAATGACTGGGACTGTCCTTACACGCAGGGAATGACTGGGACTGTCCTTGCACACGAGGAATGACTGGGACTGTCCTTACATGCAGGGAATGACTGGCACTGTCCTTACACACGGGGAATGACTGGGACTGTCCTTACATGCAGGGAATGACTGGCACTGTCCTTACACACGGGGAATGACTGGGACTGTCCTTACACGCAGGGAATGACTGGGACTGTCCTTACACACGGATATTGACTGGCACTGTCCTTACACGCAGGGAATGACTGGGACTGTCCTTACACACGAGGAATGACTGGCACTGTCCTTACACACGAGGAATGACTGGGACTGTCCTTACACACGGATATTGAATGGCACTGTCCTTACACGCAGGGAATGACTGGGACTGTCCTTACACACGAGGAATGACTGGCACTGTCCTTACACATGAGGAATGACTGGGACTGTCCTTACACACGGATATTGACTGGCACTGTCCTTAAACACGAGGAATGACTGGGACTGTACTTACACACGGGGAATGACTGGCACTCTCCTTACACACGAGGAATGACTGGGACTGTCCTTACACACGAGGAATGACTGGCACTGTCCTTACACACGAGGAATGACTGGGACTGCCCTTACACACGAGGAATGACGGGGACTGTCCTTACACACGGGGAATGACTGGCACTGTCCTTACACACGGGGAATGACTGGCACTGTCCTTACACACGAGGAATGACTGGCACTGCCCTTACACACGAGGAATGACAGGGACTGTCCTTACACACGGGGAATGACTGGCACTGTCCTTACACACGGGGAATGACTGGCACTGTCCTTACTCACGAGGAATGACTGGCACTGTCCTTACACACGAGGAATGACTGGGACTGCCCTTACACACGAGGAATGACTGGGACTGTCCTTACACACGGGGAATGACTGGCACTGTCCTTACACACGAGGAATGACTGGGACTGTCCTTACACGCACGGAATGACTGGCACTGTCCTTACACACGGGGAATGACTGGCACTGTCCTTACACACGGGGAATGACTGGCACTGTCCTTACACACGAGGAATGACTGGGACTGTCCTTACACGCAGGGAATGACTGGCACTGTCCTTACACACGGGGAATGACTGGCACTGTCCTTACACACGGGGAATGACTGGGACTGTCCTTACACACGGGGAATGACTGGCACTGTCCTTACACACGAGGAATGACTGGGACTGTCCTTACACACGGGGAATGACTGGGACTGTCCTTACACACGAGTAATGACTGGGACTGTCCTTACACACGAGGAATGACTGGGACTGTCCTGACACACGGGGAATGACTGGGACTGTCCTTACACACGAGGAATGACTGGGACTGTCCTTACACACGGGGAATGACTGGCACTGTCCTTACACGCAGGGAATGACTGGGACTGTCCTTACACACGAGGAATGACTGGGACTGTCCTGACACACGGGGAATGACTGGGACTGTCCTTACACACGGGGAATGACTGGCACTGTCCTTACACACGGGGAATGACTGGGACTGTCCTTACACACGGGGAATCACTGGCACTGACCTTACACACGGGGAATCACTGGCACTGACCTTACACACGGGGAATGACTGGCACTGTCCTTACACGCGGGGAATGACTGGCACTGACCTTACACACGGGGAATGACTGGCACTGTCCATACACACGGGGAATGACTGGGACTGTCCTTACACACGGGGAATGACTGGGACTGTCCTTACACACGAGGAATGTCTGGGACTGTCCTTACACACGGGGAATGACTGGGACTGTCCTTACACACGAGGAATGTCTGGGACTGTCCTTACACACGGGGAATGTCTGGGACTGTCCTTACACACGGGGAATGACTGGGACTGTCCTTACACACGGGGAATGTCTGGGACTGTCCTTACACACGGGGAATGACTGGGACTGTCCTTACATGCAGGGAATGACTGGCACTGTCCTTACACACGGGGAATGACTGGGACTGTCCTTACACACGGGGAATGTCTGGGACTGTCCTTACACACGGGGAATGACTGGGACTGTCCTTACATGCAGGGAATGACTGGCACTGTCCTTACACACGGGGAATGACTGGGACTGTCCTTACACGCAGGGAATGACTGGGACTGTCCTTGCACACGAGGAATGACTGGGACTGTCCTTACATGCAGGGAATGACTGGCACTGTCCTTACACACGGGGAATGACTGGGACTGTCCTTACATGCAGGGAATGACTGGCACTGTCCTTACACACGGGGAATGACTGGGACTGTCCTTACACACGGGGAATGACTGGCACTGTCCTTACACACGGGGAATGACTGGGACTGTCCTTACACGCAGGGAATGACTGGGACTGTCCTTACACACGGGGAATGACTGGGACTGTCCTTACACACGGGGAATGACTGGGACTGTCCTTACACACGGGGAATGACTGGGACTGTCCTTACACACGGAGAGTGACTGGGACTGTCCTTAAACGCAGGGAATGACTGGGACTGTCCTGACACGCAGGGAATGACTGGGACTGTCCTTACACACGGGGAATGACTGGGACTGTCCTTACACACGGAGAATGACTGGGACTGTCCTTAAACGCAGGGAATGACTGGGACTGTCCTTACATGCAGGGAATGACTGGCACTGTCCTGACACGCAGGGAATGACTGGCACTGTCCTTACACGCGGGGAATGACTGGGACTGTCCTTACACACGGGGAATGACTGGGACTGTCCTTAAACGCAGGGAATGACTGGGACTGTCCTTACACACGGGGAATGACTGGGACTGTCCTTACACGCAGGGAATGACTTGCACTGTCCTTAAACGCAGGGAATGACTGGGACTGTCCTTACACGCAGGGAATGACTGGCACTGTCCTGACACGCAGGGAATGACTGGGACTGTCCTTACACACGGGGAATGACTGGGACTGTTCTTACACACGAGGAATGACTGGCACTGTCCTTACACACGAGGAATGACTGGGACTGTCCTTTCACACGGGGAATGACTGGCACTGTCCTTACACACGAGGAATGACTGGGACTGTCCTTACACACGGGGAATGACTGGCACTGTCCTTACACACGAGGAATGACTGGGACTGTCCTTACACACGGGGAATGACTGGGACTGTCCTTACACACGGGGAATGACTGGGACTGTTCTTACACGCATGGAATGACTGGCACTGTCCTTACACAAGGGGAATGACTGGCACTGTCCTTACACACAGGGAATGACTGGGACTGTTCTTACACACGAGGAATGACTGGCACTGTCCTTACACACGGGGAATGACTGGCACTGTCCTTACACACGGGGAATGACTGGCACTGTCCTTACACACGGGGAATGACTGGGACTGTCCTTACACGCAGGGAATGACTGGCACTGTCCTTACACACGAGGAATGACTGGCACTGTCCTTACACACGGGGAATGACTGGGACTGTCCTTACACACGGAGAATGACTGGGACTGTTCTTACACGCAGGGAATGACTGGCACTGTCCTTACACACGAGGAATGACTGGGACTGTCCTTACACACGAGGAATGACTGGGACTGTCCTTACACACGAGGAATGACTGGGACTGTCCTTACACGCGTGGAATCACTGGGACTGTCCTTACACGCAGGGAATGACTGGAACTGTCCTTACACACGGGGAATGACTGGGACTGTCCTTACACGCGGGGAATGACTGGGACTGTCCTTACACACGGGGAATGACTGGCACTGTCCTTACACGCAGGGAATGACTGGGACTGTCCTTACACGCGGGGAATGACTGGCACTGTCCTTACACGCAGGGAATGACTGGGACTGTCCTTACACACGGGGAATGACTGGGACTGTCCTTACACGCGGGGAATGACTGGCACTGTTCTTACACGCGGGGAATGCCTGGCACTGTCCTTACACGCAGGGAATGACTGGCACTTCCTGACACGCGGGGAATGACTGGCACTGTCCTTACACACGGGGAATGACTGGGACTGTCCTTACACACGGGGAATGACTGGGACTGTCCTTACACGCGGGGAATGACTGGCACTGTTCTTACACGCGGGGAATGACTGGCACTGTCCTTACACGCAGGGAATGACTGGCACTTCCTGACACGCGGGGAATGACTGGGACTGTCCTTACACACGGGGAATGACTGGGACTGTCCTTACACGCGGGGAATGACTGGGACTGTCCTTACACGCGGGGAATGACTGGCACTTCCTGACACGCGGGGAATGACTGGCACTGTCCTTACACGCAGGGAATGACTGGCACTTCCTGACACGCGGGGAATGACTGGGACTGTCCTTACACACGGGGAATGACTGGGACTGTCCTTACACACGGGGAATGACTGGGACTGTCCTTACACGCGGGGAATGACTGGCACTGTCCTTACACGCAGGGAATGACTGGCACTGACCTTACACGCGGGGAATGACTGGCACTGTCCTTACACGCGGGGAATGACTGGCACTGTTCTTACACGCGGGGAATGACTGGCACTGTCCTTACACGCAGGGAATGACTGGCACTGTCCTTACACACGAGGAATGACTGGGACTGTCCTTACACACGGGGAATGACTGGGACTGTCCTTACACGCAGGGAATGACTGGCACTGTCCTTACACACGAGGAATGACTGGCACTGTCCTTACACACGAGGAATGTCTGGGACTGCCCTTACACACGAGGAATGACTGGGACTGTCCTTACACACGGGGAATGACTGGCACTGTCCTTACACACGGGGAATGATTGGCACTGTCCTTACACACGAGGAATGACTGGGACTGTCCTTACACACGGATATTGACTGGCACTGTCCTTACACGCAGGGAATGACTGGGACTGTCCTTACACACGAGGAATGACTGGCACTGTCCTTACACATGAGGAATGACTGGGACTGTCCTTACACACGGATATTGACTGGCACTGTCCTTAAACACGAGGAATGACTGGGACTGTCCTTACACACGAGGAATGACTGGGACTGTCCTTACACACGGGGAATGACTGGCACTGTCCTTACACGCAGGGAATGACTGGGACTGTCCTTACACACGAGGAATGACTGGCACTGTCCTTACACACGAGGAATGACTGGGACTGTCCTTACACACGGATATTGACTGGCACTGTCCTTACATGCAGGGAATGACTGGGACTGTCCTTACACACGAGGAATGACTGGCACTGTCCTTACACACGAGGAATGACTGGGACTGTCCTTACACACGAGGAATGACTGGGACTGTCCTTACACGCGGGGAATCACTGGGACTGTCCTTACACACGAGGAATGACTGGGACTGTCCTTACACGCGGGGAATCACTGGGACTGTCCTTACACGCAGGGAATGACTGGCACTGTTCTTACACACGGGGAATGACTGGCACTGTTCTTACACGCGGGGAATGACTGGCACTGTTCTTGCACGCGGGGAATGACTGGCACTGTCCTTACACACGGGGAATGACTGGCACTGTCCTTACACACGGGGAATGACTGGCACTGTTCTTACACGCGGGGAATGACTGGCACTGTCCTTACACACGAGGAATGACTGGCACTGTCCTTACACACGGGGAATGACTGGCACTGTCCTTACACACGGGGAATGACTGGCACTGTCCTTACACACGGGGAATGACTGGCACTGTCCTTACACGCAGGGAATGACTGGCACTGTTCTTACACGCGGGGAATGACTGGCACTGTTCTTACACACGGGGAATGACTGGCACTGTTCTTACACGCGGGGAATGACTGGCACTGTCCTTACACACGGGGAATGACTGGGACTGTCCTTACACGCAGGGAATGACTGGCACTGTCCTTACACACGGGGAATGACTGGCACTGTCCTTACACGCGGGGAATGACTGGCACTGTTCTTACACGCGGGGAATGACTGGCACTGTCCTTACACGCAGGGAATGACTGGCACTTCCTTACACGCGGGGAATGACTGGCACTGTCCTTACACACGGGGAATGACTGGGACTGTCCTTACACACGGGGAATGACTGGCACTCTCCTTACACACGAGGAATGACTGGGACTGTCCTTACACACGAGGAATGACTGGCACTGTCCTTACACACGAGGAATGACTGGGACTGCCCTTACACACGAGGAATGACTGGGACTGTCCTTACACACGGGGAATGACTGGCACTGTCCTTACACACGGGGAATGACTGGCACTGTCCTTACACACGAGGAATGACTGGCACTGCCCTTACACACGAGGAATGACAGGGACTGTCCTTACACACGGGGAATGACTGGCACTGTCCTTACACACGGGGAATGACTGGCACTGTCCTTACTCACGAGGAATGACTGGCACTGTCCTTACACACGAGGAATGACTGGGACTGCCCTTACACACGAGGAATGACAGGGACTGTCCTTACACACGGGGAATGACTGGCACTGTCCTTACACACGAGGAATGACTGGGACTGTCCTTACACGCACGGAAGGACTGGCACTGTCCTTACACACGGGGAATGACTGGCACTGTCCTTACACACGGGGAATGACTGGCACTGTCCTTACACACGAGGAATGACTGGGACTGTCCTTACACGCAGGGAATGACTGGCACTGTCCTTACACACGGGGAATGACTGGCACTGTCCTTACACACGGGGAATGACTGGGACTGTCCTTACACACGGGGAATGACTGGCACTGTCCTTACACACGAGGAATGACTGGGACTGTCCTTACACACGGGGAATGACTGGGACTGTCCTTACACACGAGTAATGACTGGGACTGTCCTTACACACGAGGAATGACTGGGACTGTCCTGACACACGGGGAATGACTGGGACTGTCCTTACACACGAGGAATGACTGGGACTGTCCTTACACACGGGGAATGACTGGCACTGTCCTTACACGCAGGGAATGACTGGGACTGTCCTTACACACGAGGAATGACTGGCACTGTCCTTTCACACGAGGAATGACTGGGACTGTCCTTACACACGGATATTGACTGGCACTGTCCTTACACGCAGGGAATGACTGGGACTGTCCTTACACACGAGGAATGACTGGCACTGTCCTTACACACGAGGAATGACTGGGACTGTCCTTACACACGGATATTGACTGGCACTGTCCTTACACGCAGGGAATGACTGGGACTGTCCTTACACACGAGGAATGACTGGCACTGTCCTTACACATGAGGAATGACTGGGACTGTCCTTACACACGGATATTGACTGGCACTGTCCTTAAACACGAGGAAAGACTGGGACTGTCCTTACACACGGGGAATGACTGGCACTTTCCTTACACACGAGGAATGACTGGGACAGTCCTTACACACGGGGAATGACTGGGACTGTCCTTACACACGGGGAATGACTGGCACTGTCCTTACACACGAGGAATGACTGTCACTGTCCATACACACGAGGAATGACTGGCACTGTCCTTACACACGAGGAATGACTGGGACTGTCCTTACACACGGGGAATGACTGGCACTGTCCTTACACACGAGGAATGACTGGCACTGTCCTTACACACGGGGAATGACTGGCACTGTCCTTACACACGGGGAATGACTGGCACTGTCCTTACACACGAGGAATGACTGGCACTGTCCTTACACGCGGGGAATGACTGGCACTGACCTTACACACGAGGAATGACTGGGACTGTCCTTACACACGAGGAATGACTGGGACTGTCCTTACACGCGGGGAATCACTGGGACTGTCCTTACACACGAGGAATGACTGGGACTGTCCTTACACGCGGGGAATCACTGGGACTGTCCTTACACGCAGGGAATGACTGGCACTGTTCTTACACACGGGGAATGACTGGCACTGTTCTTACACGCGGGGAATGACTGGCACTGTCCTTACACGCAGGGAATGACTGGCACTGTTCTTGCACGCGGGGAATGACTGGCACTGTCCTTATACACGGGGAATGACTGGCACTGTCCTTACACACGGGGAATGACTGGCACTGTTCTTACACGCGGGGAATGACTGGCACTGTTCTTACACACGGGGAATGACTGGCACTGTTCTTACACGCGGGGAATGACTGGCACTGTCCTTACACACGGGGAATGACTGGGACTGTCCTTACACGCAGGGAATGACTGGCACTGTCCTTACACACGGGGAATGACTGGCACTGTCCTTACACGCGGGGAATGACTGGCACTGTTCTTACACGCGGGGAATGACTGGCACTGTCCTTACACGCAGGGAATGACTGGCACTTCCTTACACGCGGGGAATGACTGGCACTGTCCTTACACACGGGGAATGACTGGGACTGTCCTTACACACGGGGAATGACTGGCACTCTCCTTACACACGAGGAATGACTGGGACTGTCCTTACACACGAGGAATGACTGGCACTGTCCTTACACACGAGGAATGACTGGGACTGCCCTTACACACGAGGAATGACTGGGACTGTCCTTACACACGGGGAATGACTGGCACTGTCCTTACACACGGGGAATGACTGGCACTGTCCTTACACACGAGGAATGACTGGCACTGCCCTTACACACGAGGAATGACAGGGACTGTCCTTACACACGGGGAATGACTGGCACTGTCCTTACACACGGGGAATGACTGGCACTGTCCTTACTCACGAGGAATGACTGGCACTGTCCTTACACACGAGGAATGACTGGGACTGCCCTTACACACGAGGAATGACAGGGACTGTCCTTACACACGGGGAATGACTGGCACTGTCCTTACACACGAGGAATGACTGGGACTGTCCTTACACGCACGGAATGACTGGCACTGTCCTTACTCACGGGGAATGACTGGCACTGTCCTTACACACGGGGAATGACTGGCACTGTCCTTACACACGAGGAATGACTGGGACTGTCCTTACACGCAGGGAATGACTGGCACTGTCCTTACACACGGGGAATGACTGGGACTGTCCTTACACACGGGGAATGACTGGGACTGTCCTTACACACGAGGAATGACTGGGACTGTCCTTACACACGGGGAATGACTGGGACTGTCCTTACACACGAGTAATGACTGGGACTGTCCTTACACACGAGGAATGACTGGGACTGTCCTGACACACGGGGAATGACTGGGACTGTCCTTACACACGAGGAATGACTGGCACTGTCCTTACACACGGGGAATGACTGGCACTGTCCTTACACGCAGGGAATGACTGGGACTGTCCTTACACACGAGGAATGACTGGCACTGTCCTTACACACGAGGAATGACTGGGACTGTCCTTACACACGGATATTGACTGGCACTGTCCTTACACGCAGGGAATGACTGGGACTGTCCTTACACACGAGGAATGACTGGCACTGTCCTTACACACGAGGAATGACTGGGACTGTCCTTACACACGGATATTGACTGGCACTGTCCTTACACGCAGGGAATGACTGGGACTGTCCTTACACACGAGGAATGACTGGCACTGTCCTTACACATGAGGAATGACTGGGACTGTCCTTACACACGGATATTGACTGGCACTGTCCTTAAACACGAGGAAAGACTGGGAATGTCCTTACACACGGGGAATGACTGGCACTCTCCTTACACACGAGGAATGACTGGGACAGTCCTTACACACGGGGAATGACTGGGACTGTCCTTACACACGGGGAATGACTGGCACTGTCCTTACACACGGGGAATGACTGGCACTGTCCTTACACGCAGGGAATGACTGGGACTGTCCTTACACACGAGGAATGACTGGCACTGTCCTTACACACGAGGAATGACTGGGACTGTCCTTACACACGGATATTGACTGGCACTGTCCTTACACGCAGGGAATGACTGGGACTGTCCTTACACACGAGGAATGACTGGCACTGTCCTTACACACGAGGAATGACTGGGACTGTCCTTACACACGGATATTGACTGGCACTGTCCTTACACGCAGGGAATGACTGGGACTGTCCTTACACACGAGGAATGACTGGCACTGTCCTTACACATGAGGAATGACTGGGACTGTCCTTACACACGGATATTGACTGGCACTGTCCTTAAACACGAGGAAAGACTGGGAATGTCCTTACACACGGGGAATGACTGGCACTCTCCTTACACACGAGGAATGACTGGGACAGTCCTTACACACGGGGAATGACTGGGACTGTCCTTACACACGAGGAATGACTGTCACTGTCCTTACACACGAGGAATGACTGGCACTGTCCTTACACACGAGGAATGACTGGGACTGTCCTTACACACGGGGAATGACTGGCACTGTCCTTACACACGAGGAATGACTGGCACTGTCCTTACACACGGGGAATGACTGGCACTGTCCTTACACACGAGGAATGACTGGCACTGTCCTTACACGCGGGGAATGACTGGCACTGACCTTACACACGAGGAATGACTGGGACTGTCCTTACACACGAGGAATGACTGGGACTGTCCTTACACGCGGGGAATCACTGGGACTGTCCTTACACATGAGGAATGACTGGGACTGTCCTTACACGCGGGGAATCACTGGGACTGTCCTTACACGCAGGGAATGACTGGCACTGTTCTTACACACGGGGAATGACTGGCACTGTTCTTACACGCGGGGAATGACTGGCACTGTCCTTACACGCAGGGAATGACTGGCACTGTTCTTGCACGCGGGGAATGACTGGCACTGTCCTTACACACGGGGAATGACTGGCACTGTTCTTACACGCGGGGAATGACTGGCACTGTCCTTACACGCAGGGAATGACTGGCACTGTTCTTACACGCGGGGAATGACTGGCACTGTTCTTACACACGGGGAATGACTGGCACTGTTCTTACACGCGGGGAATGACTGGCACTGTCCTTACACACGGGGAATGACTGGGACTGTCCTTACACGCAGGGAATGACTGGCACTGTCCTTACACACGGGGAATGACTGGCACTGTCCTTACACGCGTGGAATGACTGGCACTGTTCTTACACGCGGGGAATGACTGGCACTGTCCTTACACGCAGGGAATGACTGGCACTTCCTTACACGCGGGGAATGACTGGCACTGTCCTTACACACGGGGAATGACTGGGACTGTCCTTACACACGGGGAATGACTGGCACTGTCCTTACACACGAGGAATGACTGGGACTGTCCTTACACACGGGGAATGACTGGCACTGTCCTTACACACGAGGAATGACTGGGACTGTCCTTACACACGAGGAATGACTGGGACTGTCCTTACACACGAGGAATGACTGGGACTGTCCTTGCACACGGGGAATGACTGGCACTGTCCTTACACACGAGGAATGACTGGCACTGCCCTTACACACGAGGAATGACAGGGACTGTCCTTACACACGGGGAATGACTGGCACTGTCCTTACACACGGGGAATGACTGGCACTGTCCTTACTCACGAGGAATGACTGGCACTGTCCTTACACACGAGGAATGACTGGGACTGCCCTTACACACGAGGAATGACTGGGACTGTCCTTACACACGGGGAATGACTGGCACTGTCCTTACACACGAGGAATGACTGGGACTGTCCTTACACGCACGGAATGACTGGCACTGTCCTTACACACGGGGAATGACTGGCACTGTCCTTACACACGGGGAATGACTGGCACTGTCCTTACACACGAGGAATGACTGGGACTGTCCTTACACGCAGGGAATGACTGGCACTGTCCTTACACACGGGGAATGACTGGCACTGTCCTTACACACGGGGAATGACTGGGACTGTCCTTACACACGGGGAATGACTGGCACTGTCCTTACACACGAGGAATGACTGGGACTGTCCTTACACACGGGGAATGACTGGGACTGTCCATACACACGAGTAATGACTGGGACTGTCCTTACACACGAGGAATGACTGGGACTGTCCTGACACACGGGGAATGACTGGGACTGTCCTTACACACGAGGAATGACTGGGACTGTCCTTACACACGGGGAATGACTGGCACTGTCCTTACACGCAGGGAATGACTGGGACTGTCCTTACACACGAGGAATGACTGGCACTGTCCTTACACACGAGGAATGACTGGGACTGTCCTTACACACGGATATTGACTGGCACTGTCCTTACACGCAGGGAATGACTGGGACTGTCCTTACACACGAGGAATGACTGGCACTGTCCTTACACACGAGGAATGACTGGGACTGTCCTTACACACGGATATTGACTGGCACTGTCCTTACACGCAGGGAATGACTGGGACTGTCCTTACACACGAGGAATGACTGGCACTGTCCTTACACATGAGGAATGACTGGGACTGTCCTTACACACGGACATTGACTGGCACTGTCCTTAAACACGAGGAATGACTGGGACTGTCCTTACACACGGGGAATGACTGGCACTCTCCTTACACACGAGGAATGACTGGGACTGTCCTTACACACGGGGAATGACTGGGACTGTCCTTACACACGGGGAATGACTGGCACTGTCCTTACACACGAGGAATGACTGTCACTGTCCTTACACACGAGGAATGACTGGCACTGTCCTTACACACGAGGAATGACTGGGACTGTCCTTACACACGGGGAATGACTGGCACTGTCCTTACACACGAGGAATGACTGGCACTGTCCTTACACACGGGGAATGACTGGCACTGTCCTTACACACGGGGAATGACTGGCACTGTCCTTACACACGAGGAATGACTGGCACTGTCCTTACACGCGGGGAATGACTGGCACTGACCTTACACACGAGGAATGACTGGGACTGTCCTTACACACGAGGAATGACTGGGACTGTCCTTACACGCGGGGAATCACTGGGACTGTCCTTACACATGAGGAATGACTGGGACTGTCCTTACACGCGGGGAATCACTGGGACTGTCCTTACACGCAGGGAATGACTGGCACTGTTCTTACACACGGGGAATGACTGGCACTGTTCTTACACGCGGGGAATGACTGGCACTGTCCATACACGCAGGGAATGACTGGCACTGTTCTTACACGCGGGGAATGACTGGCACTGTCCTTACACACGGGGAATGACTGGCACTGTTCTTACACGCGGGGAATGACTGGCACTGTCCTTACACACGGGGAATGACTGGCACTGTTCTTACACGCGGGGAATGACTGGCACAGTCCTTACACGCAGGGAATGACTGGCACTGTTCTTACACACGGGGAATGACTGGCACTGTCCTTACACGCGGGGAATGACTGGCACTGTTCTTACACACGGGGAATGACTGGCACTGTTCTTACACGCGGGGAATGACTGGCACTGTCCTTACACACGGGGAATGACTGGGACTGTCCTTACACGCAGGGAATGACTGGCACTGTCCTTACACACGGGGAATGACTGGCACTGTCCTTACACGCGGGGAATGACTGGCACTGTTCTTACACGCGGGGAATGACTGGCACTGTCCTTACACGCAGGGAATGACTGGCACTTCCTTACACGCGGGGAATGACTGGCACTGTTCTTACACGCGGGGAATGACTGGCACTGTCCTTACACACGGGGAATGACTGGGACTGTCCTTACACGCAGGGAATGACTGGCACTGTCCTTACACACGGGGAATGACTGGGACTGTCCTTACACACGGGGAATGACTGACACTGTACTTACACACGGGGAATGACTGGCACTGTCCTTACATGCAGGGAATGACTGGGACTGTCCTTACACACGGGGAATGACTGACACTGTACTTACACACGGGGAATGACTGGCACTGACCTTACACACGGGAAATGACTGGGACTGTCCTTACACACGAGGAATGACTGGGACTGTCCTTACACGCGGGGAATGACTGGCACTGTCCTTACACACGGGGAATGACTGGGACTGTCCTTACACACGAGGAATGACTGGGACTGTCCTTACACGCAGGGAATGACTGGCACTGTCCTTACACACTGGGAATGACTGGCACTGACCTTACACACGGAGAATGACTGGGACTGTCCTTACACGCCGGGAATGACTGGCACTGTCCTTGCACGCAGGGAATGACTGGCACTGTCCTTACACATGGGGAATGACTGGCACTGACCTTACACACGGGGAATGACTGGGACTGTCCTTACACGCCGGGAATGACTGGCACTGTCCTTGCACGCAGGGAATGACTGGCACTGTCCTTACACATGGGGAATGACTGGGACTCTCCTTACACACGTGGAATGACTGGGACTGTCCTTACACGCAGGGAATGACTGGCACTGTCCTTACACACGAGGAATGACTGGGACTGTCCTTACACGCAGGGAATGACTGGCACTGACCTTACACACGGGGAATGACTGGGACTGTCCTTACACATGGGGAATGACTGGCACTGTCCTTACACACGGGGAATGACTGGGACTGTCCTTACACACGGGGAATGACTGACACTGTCCTTACACGCAGGGAATGACTGGGACTGTCCTTGCACACGAGGAATGACTGGGACTGTCCTTACACACGGGGAATGACTGACACTGTCCTTACACGCGGGGAATCACTGGGACTGTCCTTACACGCATGGAATGACTGGGACTGTCCTTACACACGGGGAATGACTGACACTGTCCTTACACGCAGGGAATGACTGGGACTGTCCTTGCACACGAGGAATGACTGGGACTGTCCTTACACGCGGGGAATCACTGGGACTGTCCTTACACGCATGGAATCACTGGGACTGTCCTTACACGCATGGAATGACTGGGACTGTCCTTACACACGGGGAATGACTGGGACTGTCCTTACACGCATGGAATGACTGGGACTGTCCTTACACACGGGGAATGACTGGCACTGTCCTTACACACGGGGAATGACTGGGACTGTCCTTACACACGGGGAATGACTGGGACTGTCCTTACACGCATGGAATGACTGGGACTGTCCTTACACACGGGATTGACTGGCACTGTCCTTACACACGAGAAATGACTGGCACTGTCCTTACACATGGGGAATGACTGGGACTGTCCTTACACGCATGGAATGACTGGGACTGTCCTTACACGCGGGGAATCACTGGGACTGTCCTTACACACGGGGAATGACTGGCACTGTCCTTACACACGAGAAATGACTGGGACTGTCCTTACACGCATGGAATGACTGGGACTGTCCTTACACGCGGGGAATCACTGGGACTGTCCTTACTCACGGGGAATGACTGGCACTGTCCTTACACACGAGGAATGACTGGGACTGTCCTTACACGCAGGGAATGACTGGGACTGTCCTTACACACGGGGAATGACTGGGACTGTCCTTACACGCATGGAATGACTGGGACTGTCCTTACACACGGGGAATGACTGGGACTGTCCTTACACGCGGGGAATCACTGGGACTGTCCTTACACACGAGGAATGACTGGGACTGTTCTGACACACGAGGAATGACTGGGACTGTCCTTACACGCGGGGAATGACTGGGACTGTCCTTACACGCATGTAATGACTGGGACTGTCCTTATACGCAGGGAATGACTGGGACTGTCCTTACACACGGGGAATGACTGGGACTGTTCTTACACGCAGGGAATGACTGGCACTGTCCTTACACACGGGGAATGACTGGGACTGTCCGTAGACGCAGGGAATGACTGGGACTGTCCTTACACACGAGGAATGACTGGGACTATCCTTACACGCAGGGAATGACTGGGACTGTCCTTACACACGAGGAATGACTGGGACTATCCTTACACACGGGGAATCACTGGGACTGTCCTTACACACGAGGAATCACTGGGACTGTCCTTACACACGAGGAATGACTGGGACTGTCCTTACACGCGGGGAATGACTGGCACTGTCCTTACACGCAGGGAATGACTGGGACTGTCCTTACACGCAGGGAATGACTGGGACTGTACTTACACACGGGGAATCACTGGGACTGTCCTTACACACGAGGAATCACTGGGACTGTCCTTACACGCGGGGAATGACTGGCACTGTCCTTACACGCAGGGAATGACTGGGACTGTCCTTACACGCGGGGAATCACTGGGACTGTCCTTACACACGAGGAATGACTGGCACTGACCTTACACACGGAGAATGACTGGGACTGTCCTTACATGCAGGGAATGACTGGGACTGTCCATACACGCGGGGAATGACTGGGACTGTCCTTACACGCGGGGAATCACTGGGACTGTCCTTACACACGAGGAATGACTGGGACTGTTCTGACACACGAGGAATGACTGGGACTGTCCTTACACACGGGGAATGACTGGGACTGTCCTTACACACGAGGAGTGACTGGGACTGTCCTTACACACGGGGAATGACTGGCACTGTCCTTACACACGAGGAATGACTGGGACTGTCCTTACACACTGGGAATGACTGGCACTGTCCTTACACACGAGGAATGACTGGGACTGTC
This sequence comes from Heterodontus francisci, assembly GCF_036365525.1. Classification (NCBI taxonomy): domain Eukaryota; kingdom Metazoa; phylum Chordata; class Chondrichthyes; order Heterodontiformes; family Heterodontidae; genus Heterodontus; species Heterodontus francisci. The sequence continues at coordinate 98,107,651 of NC_090385.1, forward strand.
CTTACACACGGGGAATGACTGGGACTGTCCTGACACACGGGGAATGACTGGGACTGTCCTTGCACACGAGGAATGACTGGGACTGTCCTTACACACGGGGAATGACTGGCACTGTCCTTACACACGAGGAATAACTGGGACTGTCCTTACACACGGGGAATGACTGGGACTGTCCTTACACACGAGGAATGACTGGGACTGTCCTTACAGGCAGGGAATGAATGGCACTGTCCTTACACACGGGGAATGACTGGCACTGTCCTTACACGCAGGGAATGACTGGCACTGTTCTTACACGCGGGGAATGACTGGGACTGTCCTTACACGCAGGGAATGACTGGCACTGTTCTTACACGCGGGGAATGACTGGCACTGTCCTTACACACGGGGAATGACTGGCACTGTTCTTACACTCGGGGAATGACTGGGACTGTCCTTACACGCAGGGAATGACTGGCACTTCCTTACACGCGGGCAATGACTGGCACTGTTCTTACACGCGGGGAATGACTGGCACTGTCCTTCCACACGGGGAATGACTGGGACTGTTCTTACACGCAGGGAATGACTGGCACTGTTCTTACACGCGGGGAATGACTGGCACTGTCCTTACACACGGGGAATGACTGGGACTGTCCTTCCACACGGGGAATGACTGGGACTGTTCTTACACGCGGGGAATGACTGGCACTGTCCTTACACACGGGGAATGACTGGGACTGTCCTTACACGCAGGGAATGACTGGCACTGTCCTTACACACGGGGAATGACTGGGACTGTCCTTACACACGGGGAATGACTGACACTGTACTTACACACGGGGAATGATTGGCACTGTCCTTACATGCAGGGAATGACTGGGACTGTCCTTACACACGGGGAATGACTGGGACTGTCCTTACACGCAGGGAATGACTGGCACTGTCCTTACACACGGGGAATGACTGGGACTGTCCTTACACACGGGGAATGACTGACACTGTACTTACACACGGGGAATGACTGGCACTGACCTTACATGCAGGGAATGACTGGGACTGTCCTTACACACGGGGAATGACTGGGACTGTCCTTACACGCAGGGAATGACTGGCACTGTCCTTACATGCAGGGAATGACTGGGACTGTCCTTACACACGGGGAATGACTGGCACTGACCTTACACACGGGAAATGACTGGGACTGTCCTTACACACGGGAAATGACTGGGACTGTCCTTACACACGAGGAATGACTGGGACTGTCCTTACACACGGGGAATGACTGGGACTGTCCTTACACACGAGGAATGACTGGCACTGTCCTTACACACGAGGAATGACTGGCACTGACCTTACACACGGGGAATGACTGGGACTGTCCTAACACGCGGGGAATGACTGGCACTGACCTTACACACGGGGAATGACTGGGACTGTCCTTACACGCCGGGAATGACTGGCACTGTCCTTGCACGCAGGGAATGACTGGCACTGTCCTTACACACGGGGAATGACTGGGACTGTCCTTACACACGGGGAATGACTGGGACTGTCCTTACACGCAGGGAATGACTGGTACTGTCCTTACACACGTGGAATGACTGGCACTGTCCTTACACGCAGGGAATGACTGGCACTGTCCTTACACGCAGGGAATGACTGGCACTGTCCTTACACATGGGGAATGACTGGCACTGTCCTTACACGCAGGGAATGACTGGTACTGTCCTTGCACACGTGGAACGACTGGCACTGTCCTTACACGCAGGGAATGACTGGCACTGTCCTTACACATGGGGAATGACTGGCACTGTCCTTACACACGGGGAATGACTGGGACTGTCCTTACACGCAGGGAATGACTGGCACTGTCCTTACACGCAGGGAATGACTGGGACTGTCCTTGCACACGAGGAATGACTGGGACTGTCCTTACACACGGGGAATGACTGGCACTGACCTTACACACGGGGAATGACTGGGACTGTCCTTACACACGAGGAATGACTGGGACTGTCCTTACACACGGGGAATGACTGGGACTGTCCTTACACACGAGGAATGACTGGCACTGTCCTTACACACGAGGAATGACTGGCACTGACCTTACACACGGGGAATGACTGGGACTGTCCTTACACGCCGGGAATGACTGGCACTGTCCTTGCACGCAGGGAATGACTGGCACTGTCCTTACACACGGGGAATGACTGGGACTGTCCTTACACACGGGGAATGACTGGGACTGTCCTTACACGCAGGGAATGACTGGTACTGTCCTTACACGCAGGGAATGACTGGTACTGTCCTTACACACGTGGAATGACTGGCACTGTCCATACACAAGGGGAATGACTGGGACTGTCCTTACACGCAGGGAATGACTGGCACTGTCCTTACACATGGGGAATGACTGGCACTGTCCTTACACACGGGGAATGACTGGGACTGTCCTTACACGCAGGGAATGACTGGCACTGTCCTTACACGCAGGGAATGACTGGGACTGTCCTTGCACACGAGGAATGACTGGGACTGTCCTTACACACGAGAAATGACTGGCACTGTCCTTACACATGAGGAATGACTGGGACTGTCCTTATACACGGGGAATGACTGGCACTGTTCTTACACACGGGGAATGACTGGGACTGTCCTTACACACGGGGAATGACTGGGACTGTCCTTAAACACGAGGAATGACTGGCACTGTCCTTACACACGAGGAATGACTGGCACTGTCCTTACACACGAGGAATGACTGGCACTGTCTTTACACACGAGGAATGACTGGGACTGTCCTTACACATGAGGAATGACTGGGGCTGTCCTTACACACGGGGAATGACTGGGACTGTCCTTACACACGGAGAATGACTGGGACTGTCCTTACACGCAGGGAATGACTGGGACTGTCCTTACACACGAGGAATGACTGGCACTGTCCTTGCACACGAGGAATGACTGGGACTGTCCTTACACACGGGGAATGACTGGGACTGTCCTTACACACGAGGAATGACTGGCATTGTCCTTACACGCAGGGAATGACTGGGACTGTCCTTACACACGAGGAATGACTGGCACTGTCCTTACACACGAGGAATGACTGGCACTGTCCTTACACGCAGGGAATGACTGGGACTGTCCTTACACACGAGGAATGACTGGCACTGTCCTTACACGCAGGGAATGACTGGGACTGTCCTTACACACGAGGAATGACTGGCACTGTCCTTACACACGAGGAATGACTGGGACTGTCCTTACACACGGGGAATGAATGGGACTGTCCTGACACACGGGGAATGACTGGCACTGTCCTTACACACGAGGAATGACTGGGACTGTCCTTACACACGGGGAATGACTGGGACTGTCCTTACACACGATCAATGACTGGGACTGTCCTTACACACGAGGAATGACTGGCACTGTCCTTACACACGAGGAATGACTGGGACTGTCCTTACACATGGGGAATGACTGGGACTGTCCTTACACGCAGGGAATGACTGGGACTGTCCTTACACACGGGGAATGACTGGCACTGTCCTTACACACGGGGAATGACTGGGACTGTCCTTACACACGGGGAATGACTGGCACTGTCCTTACACGCGGGGAATGACTGGCACTGACCTTACACACGAGGAATGACTGGGACTGTCCTTACACACGAGGAATGACTGGGACTGTCCTTACACGCGTGGAATCACTGGGACTGTCCTTACACACGGGGAATCACTGGGACTGTCCTTATACACGGGGAATGACTGGCACTGTTCTTACACACGGGGAATGACTGGCACTGTTCTTACACGCGGGGAATGACTGGCACTGTTCTTACACACGGGGAATGACTGGCACTGTCCTTACACGCAGGGAATGACTGGCACTGTTCTTACATGCGGGGAATGACTGGCACTGTCCTTACACACGGGAATGACTGGCACTGTTCTTACACGCGGGGAATGACTGGCACTGTCCTTACACGCAGGGAATGACTGGCACTTCCTTACACGCGGGGAATGACTGGCACTGTTCTTACACGCGGGGAATGACTGGCACTGTCCTTACACACGGGGAATGACTGGGACTGTCCTTACACGCAGGGAATGACTGGCACTGTCCTTACACACGGGGAATGACTGGCGCTGTCCTTACACGCGGGGAATGACTGGCACTGTTCTTACACGCGGGGAATGACTGGCACTGTCCTTACACGCAGGGAATGACTGGCACTTCCTTACACGCGGGGAATGACTGGCACTGTTCTTACACGCGGGGAATGACTGGCACTGTCCTTACACACGGGGAATGACTGGGACTGTCCTTACACGCAGGGAATGACTGGCACTGTCCTTACACACGGGGAATGACTGGGACTGTCCTTACACACGGGGAATGACTGACACTGTACTTACACACGGGGAATGACTGGCACTGTCCTTACATGCAGGAAATGACTGGGACTGTCCTTACACACGGGGAATGACTGACACTGTACTTACACACGGGGAATGACTGGTACTGTCCTTACACATGGGGAATGACTGGCACTGACCTTACACACGGGGAATGACTGGGACTCTCCTTACACGCCGGGAATGACTGGCACTGTCCTTGCACGCAGGGAATGGCTGGCACTGTCCTTACACATGGGGAATGACTGGCACTGACCTTACACACGGGGAATGACTGGGACTGTCCTTACACGCCGGGAATGACTGGCACTGTCCTTGCACGCAGGGAATGACTGGCACTGTCCTTACACATGGGGAATGACTGGGACTCTCCTTACACACGTGGAATGACTGGGACTGTCCTTACACGCAGGGAATGACTGGCACTGTTCTTACACGCGGGGAATGACTGGCACTGTCCTTACACACGGGGAATGACTGGCACTGTTCTTACACTCGGGGAATGACTGGGACTGTCCTTACACGCAGGGAATGACTGGCACTTCCTTACACGCGGGCAATGACTGGCACTGTTCTTACACGCGGGGAATGACTGGCACTGTCCTTCCACACGGGGAATGACTGGGACTGTTCTTACACGCAGGGAATGACTGGCACTGTTCTTACACGCGGGGAATGACTGGCACTGTCCTTACACACGGGGAATGACTGGGACTGTCCTTCCACACGGGGAATGACTGGGACTGTTCTTACACGCGGGGAATGACTGGCACTGTCCTTACACACGGGGAATGACTGGGACTGTCCTTACACGCAGGGAATGACTGGCACTGTCCTTACACACGGGGAATGACTGGGACTGTCCTTACACACGGGGAATGACTGACACTGTACTTACACACGGGGAATGATTGGCACTGTCCTTACATGCAGGGAATGACTGGGACTGTCCTTACACACGGGGAATGACTGGGACTGTCCTTACACGCAGGGAATGACTGGCACTGTCCTTACACACGGGGAATGACTGGGACTGTCCTTACACACGGGGAATGACTGACACTGTACTTACACACGGGGAATGACTGGCACTGACCTTACATGCAGGGAATGACTGGGACTGTCCTTACACACGGGGAATGACTGGGACTGTCCTTACACGCAGGGAATGACTGGCACTGTCCTTACATGCAGGGAATGACTGGGACTGTCCTTACACACGGGGAATGACTGGCACTGACCTTACACACGGGAAATGACTGGGACTGTCCTTACACACGGGAAATGACTGGGACTGTCCTTACACACGAGGAATGACTGGGACTGTCCTTACACACGGGGAATGACTGGGACTGTCCTTACACACGAGGAATGACTGGCACTGTCCTTACACACGAGGAATGACTGGCACTGACCTTACACACGGGGAATGACTGGGACTGTCCTAACACGCGGGGAATGACTGGCACTGACCTTACACACGGGGAATGACTGGGACTGTCCTTACACGCCGGGAATGACTGGCACTGTCCTTGCACGCAGGGAATGACTGGCACTGTCCTTACACACGGGGAATGACTGGGACTGTCCTTACACACGGGGAATGACTGGGACTGTCCTTACACGCAGGGAATGACTGGTACTGTCCTTACACACGTGGAATGACTGGCACTGTCCTTACACGCAGGGAATGACTGGCACTGTCCTTACACGCAGGGAATGACTGGCACTGTCCTTACACATGGGGAATGACTGGCACTGTCCTTACACGCAGGGAATGACTGGTACTGTCCTTGCACACGTGGAACGACTGGCACTGTCCTTACACGCAGGGAATGACTGGCACTGTCCTTACACATGGGGAATGACTGGCACTGTCCTTACACACGGGGAATGACTGGGACTGTCCTTACACGCAGGGAATGACTGGCACTGTCCTTACACGCAGGGAATGACTGGGACTGTCCTTGCACACGAGGAATGACTGGGACTGTCCTTACACACGGGGAATGACTGGCACTGACCTTACACACGGGGAATGACTGGGACTGTCCTTACACACGAGGAATGACTGGGACTGTCCTTACACACGGGGAATGACTGGGACTGTCCTTACACACGAGGAATGACTGGCACTGTCCTTACACACGAGGAATGACTGGCACTGACCTTACACACGGGGAATGACTGGGACTGTCCTTACACGCCGGGAATGACTGGCACTGTCCTTGCACGCAGGGAATGACTGGCACTGTCCTTACACACGGGGAATGACTGGGACTGTCCTTACACACGGGGAATGACTGGGACTGTCCTTACACGCAGGGAATGACTGGTACTGTCCTTACACGCAGGGAATGACTGGTACTGTCCTTACACACGTGGAATGACTGGCACTGTCCATACACAAGGGGAATGACTGGGACTGTCCTTACACGCAGGGAATGACTGGCACTGTCCTTACACATGGGGAATGACTGGCACTGTCCTTACACACGGGGAATGACTGGGACTGTCCTTACACGCAGGGAATGACTGGCACTGTCCTTACACGCAGGGAATGACTGGGACTGTCCTTGCACACGAGGAATGACTGGGACTGTCCTTACACACGAGAAATGACTGGCACTGTCCTTACACATGAGGAATGACTGGGACTGTCCTTATACACGGGGAATGACTGGCACTGTTCTTACACACGGGGAATGACTGGGACTGTCCTTACACACGGGGAATGACTGGGACTGTCCTTAAACACGAGGAATGACTGGCACTGTCCTTACACACGAGGAATGACTGGCACTGTCCTTACACACGAGGAATGACTGGCACTGTCTTTACACACGAGGAATGACTGGGACTGTCCTTACACATGAGGAATGACTGGGGCTGTCCTTACACACGGGGAATGACTGGGACTGTCCTTACACACGGAGAATGACTGGGACTGTCCTTACACGCAGGGAATGACTGGGACTGTCCTTACACACGAGGAATGACTGGCACTGTCCTTGCACACGAGGAATGACTGGGACTGTCCTTACACACGGGGAATGACTGGGACTGTCCTTACACACGAGGAATGACTGGCATTGTCCTTACACGCAGGGAATGACTGGGACTGTCCTTACACACGAGGAATGACTGGCACTGTCCTTACACACGAGGAATGACTGGCACTGTCCTTACACGCAGGGAATGACTGGGACTGTCCTTACACACGAGGAATGACTGGCACTGTCCTTACACGCAGGGAATGACTGGGACTGTCCTTACACACGAGGAATGACTGGCACTGTCCTTACACACGAGGAATGACTGGGACTGTCCTTACACACGGGGAATGAATGGGACTGTCCTGACACACGGGGAATGACTGGCACTGTCCTTACACACGAGGAATGACTGGGACTGTCCTTACACACGGGGAATGACTGGGACTGTCCTTACACACGATCAATGACTGGGACTGTCCTTACACACGAGGAATGACTGGCACTGTCCTTACACACGAGGAATGACTGGGACTGTCCTTACACATGGGGAATGACTGGGACTGTCCTTACACGCAGGGAATGACTGGGACTGTCCTTACACACGGGGAATGACTGGCACTGTCCTTACACACGGGGAATGACTGGGACTGTCCTTACACACGGGGAATGACTGGCACTGTCCTTACACGCGGGGAATGACTGGCACTGACCTTACACACGAGGAATGACTGGGACTGTCCTTACACACGAGGAATGACTGGGACTGTCCTTACACGCGTGGAATCACTGGGACTGTCCTTACACACGGGGAATCACTGGGACTGTCCTTATACACGGGGAATGACTGGCACTGTTCTTACACACGGGGAATGACTGGCACTGTTCTTACACGCGGGGAATGACTGGCACTGTTCTTACACACGGGGAATGACTGGCACTGTCCTTACACGCAGGGAATGACTGGCACTGTTCTTACATGCGGGGAATGACTGGCACTGTCCTTACACACGGGAATGACTGGCACTGTTCTTACACGCGGGGAATGACTGGCACTGTCCTTACACGCAGGGAATGACTGGCACTTCCTTACACGCGGGGAATGACTGGCACTGTTCTTACACGCGGGGAATGACTGGCACTGTCCTTACACACGGGGAATGACTGGGACTGTCCTTACACGCAGGGAATGACTGGCACTGTCCTTACACACGGGGAATGACTGGCGCTGTCCTTACACGCGGGGAATGACTGGCACTGTTCTTACACGCGGGGAATGACTGGCACTGTCCTTACACGCAGGGAATGACTGGCACTTCCTTACACGCGGGGAATGACTGGCACTGTTCTTACACGCGGGGAATGACTGGCACTGTCCTTACACACGGGGAATGACTGGGACTGTCCTTACACGCAGGGAATGACTGGCACTGTCCTTACACACGGGGAATGACTGGGACTGTCCTTACACACGGGGAATGACTGACACTGTACTTACACACGGGGAATGACTGGCACTGTCCTTACATGCAGGGAATGACTGGGACTGTCCTTACACACGGGGAATGACTGACACTGTACTTACACACGGGGAATGACTGGTACTGTCCTTACACATGGGGAATGACTGGCACTGACCTTACACACGGGGAATGACTGGGACTCTCCTTACACGCCGGGAATGACTGGCACTTTCCTTGCACGCAGGGAATGGCTGGCACTGTCCTTACACATGGGGAATGACTGGCACTGACCTTACACACGGGGAATGACTGGGACTGTCCTTACACGCCGGGAATGACTGGCACTGTCCTTGCACGCAGGGAATGACTGGCACTGTCCTTACACATGGGGAATGACTGGGACTCTCCTTACACACGTGGAATGACTGGGACTGTCCTTACACGCAGGGAATGACTGGCACTGTCCTTACACATGGGGAATGACTGGCACTGTCCATACACACAGGGAATGACTGGGACTGTCCTTACACACGGGGAATGACTGGGACTGTCCTTACACACGTGGAATGACTGGCACTGTCCTTACACACGAGGAATGACTGGCACTGACCTTACACACGGGGAATGACTGGGACTGTCCTTACACGCCGGGAATGACTGGCACTGTCCTTGCACGCAGGGAATGACTGGCACTGTCCTTACACACGGGGAATGACTGGGACTGTCCTTACACACGGGGAATGACTGGGACTGTCCTTACACGCAGGGAATGACTGGTACTGTCCTTACACGCAGGGAATGACTGGTACTGTCCTTACACACGTGGAATGACTGGCACTGTCCATACACAAGGGGAATGACTGGGACTGTCCTTACACGCAGGGAATGACTGGCACTGTCCTTACACATGGGGAATGACTGGCACTGTCCTTACACACGGGGAATGACTGGGACTGTCCTTACACGCAGGGAATGACTGGCACTGTCCTTACACGCAGGGAATGACTGGGACTGTCCTTGCACACGAGGAATGACTGGGACTGTCCTTACACACGAGAAATGACTGGCACTGTCCTTACACATGAGGAATGACTGGGACTGTCCTTATACACGGGGAATGACTGGCACTGTTCTTACACACGGGGAATGACTGGGACTGTCCTTACACACGGGGAATGACTGGGACTGTCCTTAAACACGAGGAATGACTGGCACTGTCCTTACACACGAGGAATGACTGGCACTGTCCTTACACACGAGGAATGACTGGCACTGTCTTTACACACGAGGAATGACTGGGACTGTCCTTACACATGAGGAATGACTGGGACTGTCCTTACACACGGGGAATGACTGGGACTATCCTTACACACGGAGAATGACTGGGACTGTCCTTACACGCAGGGAATGACTGGGACTGTCCTTACACACGAGGAATGACTGGCAATGTCCTTGCACACGAGGAATGACTGGGACTGTCCTTACACACGGGGAATGACTGGGACTGTCCTTACACACGAGGAATGACTGGCATTGTCCTTACACGCAGGGAATGACTGGGACTGTCCTTACACACGAGGAATGACTGGCACTGTCCTTACACACGAGGAATGACTGGCACTGTCCTTACACGCAGGGAATGACTGGGACTGTCCTTACACACGAGGAATGACTGGCACTGTCCTTACACGCAGGGAATGACTGGGACTGTCCTTACACACGAGGAATGACTGGCACTGTCCTTACACACGAGGAATGACTGGGACTGTCCTTACACACGGGGAATGAATGGGACTGTCCTGACACACGGGGAATGACTGGCACTGTCCTTACACACGAGGAATGACTGGGACTGTCCTTACACACGGGGAATGACTGGGACTGTCCTTACACACGAGGAATGACTGGCACTGTCCTTACACACGAGGAATGACTGGCACTGTCCTTACACATGGGGAATGACTGGGACTGTCCTTACACGCAGGGAATGACTGGGACTGTCCTTACACACGGGGAATGACTGGCACTGTCCTTACACACGGGGAATGACTGGGACTGTCCTTACACACGGGGAATGACTGGCACTGTCCTTACACGCGGGGAATGACTGGCACTGACCTTACACACGAGGAATGACTGGGACTGTCCTTACACACGAGGAATGACTGGGACTGTCCTTACACGCGTGGAATCACTGGGACTGTCCTTACACACGGGGAATCACTGGGACTGTCCTTATACACGGGGAATGACTGGCACTGTTCTTACACACGGGGAATGACTGGCACTGTTCTTACACGCGGGGAATGACTGGCACTGTTCTTACACACGGGGAATGACTGGCACTGTCCTTACACGCAGGGAATGACTGGCACTGTTCTTACATGCGGGGAATGACTGGCACTGTCCTTACACACGGGAATGACTGGCACTGTTCTTACACGCGGGGAATGACTGGCACTGTCCTTACACGCAGGGAATGACTGGCACTTCCTTACACGCGGGGAATGACTGGCACTGTTCTTACACGCGGGGAATGACTGGCACTGTCCTTACACACGGGGAATGACTGGGACTGTCCTTACACGCAGGGAATGACTGGCACTGTCCTTACACACGGGGAATGACTGGCGCTGTCCTTACACGCGGGGAATGACTGGCACTGTTCTTACACGCGGGGAATGACTGGCACTGTCCTTACACGCAGGGAATGACTGGCACTTCCTTACACGCGGGGAATGACTGGCACTGTTCTTACACGCGGGGAATGACTGGCACTGTCCTTACACACGGGGAATGACTGGGACTGTCCTTACACGCAGGGAATGACTGGCACTGTCCTTACACACGGGGAATGACTGGGACTGTCCTTACACACGGGGAATGACTGACACTGTACTTACACACGGGGAATGACTGGCACTGTCCTTACATGCAGGGAATGACTGGGACTGTCCTTACACACGGGGAATGACTGACACTGTACTTACACACGGGGAATGACTGGTACTGTCCTTACACATGGGGAATGACTGGCACTGACCTTACACACGGGGAATGACTGGGACTCTCCTTACACGCCGGGAATGACTGGCACTGTCCTTGCACGCAGGGAATGGCTGGCACTGTCCTTACACATGGGGAATGACTGGCACTGACCTTACACACGGGGAATGACTGGGACTGTCCTTACACGCCGGGAATGACTGGCACTGTCCTTGCACGCAGGGAATGACTGGCACTGTCCTTACACATGGGGAATGACTGGGACTCTCCTTACACACGTGGAATGACTGGGACTGTCCTTACACGCAGGGAATGACTGGCACTGTCCTTACACATGGGGAATGACTGGCACTGTCCATACACACAGGGAATGACTGGGACTGTCCTTACACACGGGGAATGACTGGGACTGTCCTTACACATGGGGAATGACTGGCACTGTCCTTACACACGGGGAATGACTGGGACTGTCCTTACACACGGGGAATGACTGACACTGTCCTTACACACGGGGAATGACTGGGACTGTCCTTACACACGGGGAATGACTGACACTGTCCTGACACACAGGGAATGACTGGGACTGTCCTTGCACACGAGGAATGACTGGGACTGTCCTTACACGCGGGGAATCACTGGGACTGTCCTTACACGCATGGAATGACTGGGACTGTCCTTACACACGGGGAATGACTGGCACTGTCCTTACACACGAGAAATGACTGGCACTGTCCTTACACACGGGGAATGACTGGGACTGTCCTTACACGCATGGAATGACTGGGACTGTCCTTACGGACGGGGAATGACTGGGACTGTCCTTACACGCATGGAATGACTGGGACTGTCCTTACACACGGGGAATGACTGGGACTGTCCTTACACACGAGAAATGACTGGCACTGTCCTTACACACGGGGAATGACTGGGACTGTCCTTACACGCATGGAATGACTGGGACTGTCCTTACACGCGGGGAATCACTGGGACTGTCCTTACACACGGGGAATGACTGGCACTGCCCTTACACACGAGAAATGACTGGCACTGTCCTTACACACGGGGAATGACTGGCACTGTCCTTACACGCATGGAATGACTGGGACTGTCCTTACACACGGGGAATGACTGGGACTGTCCTTACACGCATGGAATGACTGGGACTGTCCTTACACGCGGGGAATGACTGGCACTGTCCTTACACACGGGGAATGACTGGGACTGTCCTTACACGCAGGGAATGACTGGCACTGTCCTGACACGCAGGGAATGACTGGCACTGTCCTTACACGCGGGGAATGACTGGCACTGTCCTTACACACGTGGAATGACTGGGACTGTCCTTACACACGGAGAATGACTGGGACTGTTCTTACACGCGGGGAATGACTGGCACTGTCCTTCCACACGGGGAATGACTGGGACTGTTCTTACACGCAGGGAATGACTGGCACTGTTCTTACACGCGGGGAATGACTGGCACTGTCCTTACACACGGGGAATGACTGGGACTGTCCTTACATGCAGGGAATGACTGGGACTGTCCTTACACACGGGGAATGACTGGGACTGTCCTTACACGCAGGGAATGACTGGCACTGTCCTTACACACGGGGAATGACTGGGACTGTCCTTACACACGGGGAATGACTGACACTGTACTTACACACGGGGAATGACTGGCACTGACCTTACATGCAGGGAATGACTGGGACTGTCCTTACACACGGGGAATGACTGGGACTGTCCTTACACGCAGGGAATGACTGGCACTGTCCTTACACACGGGAAATGACTGGGACTGTCCTTACACACGGGAAATGACTGGGACTGTCCTTACACACGAGGAATGACTGGGACTGTCCTTACACACGAGGAATGACTGGCACTATCCTTACACACGGGGAATGACTGGCACTGACCTTACATGCAGGGAATGACTGGGACTGTCCTTACACACGGGGAATGACTGGCACTGTCCTTACATGCAGGGAATGACTGGGACTGTCCTTACACACGGGGAATGACTGGGACTGTCCTTACACGCAGGGAATGACTGGCACTGTCCTTACATGCAGGGAATGACTGGGACTGTCCTTACACACGGGAAATGACTGGGACTGTCCTTACACACGGGAAATGACTGGGACTGTCCTTACACACGAGGAATGACTGGGACTGTCCTTACACACGGGGAATGACTGGGACTGTCCTTACACACGAGGAATGACTGGCACTGTCCTTACACACGAGGAATGACTGGCACTGACCTTACACACGGGGAATGACTGGGACTGTCCTAACACGCGGGGAATGACTGGCACTGACCTTACACACGGGGAATGACTGGGACTGTCCTTACACGCCGGGAATGACTGGCACTGTCCTTGCACGCAGGGAATGACTGGCACTGTCCTTACACACGGGGAATGACTGGGACTGTCCTTACACACGGGGAATGACTGGGACTGTCCTTACACGCAGGGAATGACTGGTACTGTCCTTACACACGTGGAATGACTGGCACTGTCCTTACACGCAGGGAATGACTGGCACTGTCCTTACACGCAGGGAATGACTGGCACTGTCCTTACACATGGGGAATGACTGGCACTGTCCTTACACACGGGGAATGACTGGGACTGTCCTTACACGCAGGGAATGACTGGTACTGTCCTTACACACGTGGAACGACTGGCACTATCCTTACACGCAGGGAATGACTGGTACTGTCCTTACACGCAGTGAATGACTGGTACTGTCCTTACACACGTGGAATGACTGGCACTGTCCTTACACGCAGGGAATGACTGGCACTGTCCTTACACATGGGGAATGACTGGCACTGTCCTTACACACGGGGAATGACTGGGACTGTCCTTACACGCAGGGAATGACTGGCACTGTCCTTACACGCAGGGAATGACTGGGACTGTCCTTGCACACGAGGAATGACTGGGACTGTCCTTACACACGGGGAATGACTGGCACTGACGTTACACACGGGGAATGACTGGGACTGTCCTTACACACGAGGAATGACTGGCACTGACCTTACACACGGGGAATGACTGGGACTGTCCTTACACACGAGGAATGACTGGGACTGTCCTTACACACGGGGAATGACTGGGACTGTCCTTACACACGAGGAATGACTGGCACTGTCCTTACACATGAGGAATGACTGGCACTGTCCTTACACACGGGGAATGACTGGGACTGTCCTTACACGCCGGGAATGACTGGCACTGTCCTTGCACGCAGGGAATGACTGGCACTGTCCTTACACACGGGGAATGACTGGGACTGTCCTTACACACGGGGAATGACTGGGACTGTCCTTACACGCCGGGAATGACTGGCACTGTCCTTGCACGCAGGGAATGACTGGCACTGTCCTTACACACGGGGAATGACTGGGACTGTCCTTACACGCCGGGAATGACTGGCACTGTCCTTGCACACGGGGAATGACTGGGACTGTCCTTACACGCCGGGAATGACTGGCACTGTCCTTGCACGCAGGGAATGACTGGCACTGTCCTTACACACGGGGAATGACTGGGACTGTCCTTACACACGGGGAATGACTGGGACTGTCCTTACACGCAGGGAATGACTGGTACTGTCCTTACACGCAGGGAATGACTGGTACTGTCCTTACACACGTGGAATGACTGGCACTGTCCATACACAAGGGGAATGACTGGGACTGTCCTTACACGCAGGGAATGACTGGCACTGTCCTTACACATGGGGAATGACTGGCACTGTCCTTACACACGGGGAATGACTGGGACTGTCCTTACACACGAGGAATAACTGGGACTGTCCTTACACACGGGGAATGACTGGGACTGTCCTTACACACGAGGAATGACTGGGACTGTCCTTACATGCAGGGAATGACTGGCACTGTCCTTACACGCGGGGAAGGACTGGGACTGTCCTTACACGCAGGGAATGACTGGCACTGTCCAAACACACGGGGAATGACTGGCACTGTTCTTACACGCGGGGAATGACTGGCACTGTCCTTACACACGGGGAATGACTGGGACTGTTCTTACACGCAGGGAATGACTGGCACTGTCCTTACACACGGGGAATGACTGGGACTATCCTTACACGCAGGGAATGACTGGGACTGTCCTTACACACGGGGAATGACTGGGACTGTCCTTACACACGAGGAATGACTGGGACTGTCCTTACACACGGGGAATGACTGGCACTGTCCTTACACACGGGGAATGACTGGCACTGTCCTTACACACGGGGAATGACTGGGACTATCCTTACACGCAGGGAATGACTGGGACTGTCCTTACACACGGGGAATGACTGGGACTGTCCTTACACACGAGGAATGACTGGCACTGTCCTTGCACACGAGGAATGACTGGGACTGTCCTTACACACGGGGAATGACTGGGACTGTCCTTACACACGGGGAATCACTGGGACTGTCCTTACACACGGGGAATGACTGGGACTGTCCTTACACACGAGGAATGACTGGCACTGTCCTTACACACGAGGAATGACTGGCACTGTCCTTACACGCAGGGAATGACTGGGACTGTCCTTACACACGAGGAATGACTGGCACTCTCCTTACACGCAGGGAATGACTGGGACTGTCCTTACACACGAGGAATGACTGGCACTGTCCTTACACACGAGGAATGACTGGGACTGTCCTTACACACGGGGAATGAATGGGACTGTCCTGACACACGGGGAATGACTGGCACTGTTCTTACACACGGGGAATGACTGGCACTGTCCTTACAAGCGGGGAATGACTGGGACTGTCCTTACACGCAGGGAATGACTGGCACTGTCCAAACACACGGGGAATGACTGGCACTGTTCTTACACGCGGGGAATGACTGGCACTGTCCTTACACACGGGGAATGACTGGGACTGTTCTTACACGCAGGGAATGACTGGCACTGTCCTTACACACGGGGAATGACTGGGACTATCCTTACACGCAGGGAATGACTGGGACTGTCCTTACACACGGGGAATGACTGGGACTGTCCTTACACACGAGGAATGACTGGGACTGTCCTTACACACGGGGAATGACTG
Organism: Heterodontus francisci; assembly: GCF_036365525.1. NCBI lineage: Eukaryota > Metazoa > Chordata > Chondrichthyes > Heterodontiformes > Heterodontidae > Heterodontus > Heterodontus francisci. The sequence goes on from NC_090385.1 coordinate 98,124,626, forward strand.
GCACTGACCTTACACACGAGGAATGACTGGGACTGTCCTTACACACGAGGAATGACTGGGACTGTCCTTACACGCGGGGAATCACTGGGACTGTCCTTACACACGGGGAATCACTGGGACTGTCCTTATACACGGGGAATGACTGGCACTGTTCTTACACACGGGGAATGACTTGCACTGTTCTTACACGCGGGGAATGACTGGCACTGTTCTTACACACGGGGAATGACTGGCACTGTCCTTACACGCAGGGAATGACTGGCACTGTTCTTACATGCGGGGAATGACTGGCACTGTCCTTACACACGGGGAATGACTGGCACTGTTCTTACACGCGGGGAATGACTGGCACTGTCCTTACACGCAGGGAATGACTGGCACTTCCTTACACGCGGGGAATGACTGGCACTGTTCTTACACGCGGGGAATGACTGGCACTGTCCTTACACACGGGGAATGACTGGCACTGTCCTTACACGCAGGGAATGACTGGCACTGTCCTTACACACGGGGAATGACTGGCGCTGTCCTTACACGCGGGGAATGACTGGCACTGTTCTTACACGCGGGGAATGACTGGCACTGTCCTTACACGCAGGGAATGACTGGCACTTCCTTACACGCGGGGAATGACTGGCACTGTTCTTACACGCGGGGAATGACTGGCACTGTCCTTACACACGGTGAATGACTGGGACTGTCCTTACACGCAGGGAATGACTGGCACTGTCCTTACACACGGGGAATGACTGGGACTGTCCTTACACACGGGGAATGACTGACACTGTACTTACACACGGGGAATGACTGGCACTGTCCTTACATGCAGGGAATGACTGGGACTGTCCTTACACACGGGGAATGACTGACACTGTACTTACACACGGGGAATGACTGGCACTGACCTTACACACGGGGAATGACTGGGACTCTCCTTACACGCCGGGAATGACTGGCACTGTCCTTGCACGCAGGGAATGGCTGGCACTGTCCTTACACATGGGGAATGACTGGCACTGACCTTACACACGGGGAATGACTGGGACTGTCCTTACACGCCGGGAATGACTGGCACTGTCCTTGCACGCAGGGAATGACTGGCACTGTCCTTACACATGGGGAATGACTGGGACTCTCCTTACACACGTGGAATGACTGGGACTGTCCTTACACGCAGGGAATGACTGGCACTGTCCTTACACATGGGGAATGACTGGCACTGTCCATACACACGGGGAATGACTGGGACTGTCCTTACACACGGGGAATGACTGGGACTGTCCTTACACATGGGGAATGACTGGCACTGTCCTTACACACGGGGAATGACTGGGACTGTCCTTACACATGGGGAATGACTGGCACTGTCCTTACACACGGGGAATGACTGGCACTGTCCTTACACACGGGGAATGACTGGGACTGTCCTTACACACGGGGAATGACTGACACTGTCCTTACACGCAGGGAATGACTGGGACTGTCCTTGCACACGAGGAATGACTGGGACTGTCCTTACACGCGGGGAATCACTGGGACTGTCCTTACACGCATGGAATGACTGGGACTGTCCTTACACACGGGGAATGACTGGGACTGTCCTTACACACGATAAATGACTGGCACTGTCCTTACACACGGGGAATGACTGGGACTGTCCTTACACGCATGGAATGACTGGGACTGTCCTTACGGACGGGGAATGACTGGGACTGTCCTTACACACGAGGAATGACTGGGACTGTTCTGACACACGAGGAATGACTGGGACTGTCCTTACACACGGGGAATGACTGGGACTGTCCTTACACACGAGGAATGACTGGGACTGTCCTTACACACGGGGAATGACTGGCACTGTCCTTACACACGAGGAATGACTGGGACTGTCCTTACACACTGGGAATGACTGGCACTGTCCTTACACACGAGGAATGACTGGGACTGTCCTTACACACGGGGAATGACTGGGACTGTCCTTACACACGGGGAATGACTGGGACTGTCCTTACACACGGGGAATGACTGGCACTGTCCTTACACACGAGGAATAACTGGGACTGTCCTTACACACGGGGAATGACTGGGACTGTCCTTACACACGAGGAATGACTGGGACTGTCCTTACATGCAGGGAATGACTGGCACTGTCCTTACACGCGGGGAAGGACTGGGACTGTCCTTACACGCAGGGAATGACTGGCACTGTCCAAACACACGGGGAATGACTGGCACTGTTCTTACACGCGGGGAATGACTGGCACTGTCCTTACACACGGGGAATGACTGGGACTGTTCTTACACGCAGGGAATGACTGGCACTGTCCTTACACACGGGGAATGACTGGGACTATCCTTACACGCAGGGAATGACTGGGACTGTCCTTACACACGGGGAATGACTGGGACTGTCCTTACACACGAGGAATGACTGGGACTGTCCTTACACACGGGGAATGACTGGCACTGTCCTTACACACGGGGAATGACTGGCACTGTCCTTACACACGGGGAATGACTGGGACTATCCTTACACGCAGGGAATGACTGGGACTGTCCTTACACACGGGGAATGACTGGGACTGTCCTAACACACGAGGAATGACTGGGACTGTCCTTACACACTGGGAATGACTGGCACTGTCCTTACACACGAGGAATGACTGGGACTGTCCTTACACACGGGGAATCACTGGGACTGTCTTACACACGGGGAATGACTGGGACTGTCCTTACACACAAGGAATGACTGGGACTGTCCTTACACACGAGGAATAACTGGGACTGTCCTTACACACGGGGAATGACTGGCACTGTCCTTACACACGAGGAATAACTGGGACTGTCCTTACACACGGGGAATGACTGGGACTGTCCTTACACACGAGGAATGACTGGGACTGTCCTTACATGCAGGGAATGACTGGCACTGTCCTTACACGCATGGAATGACTGGGACTGTCCTTACGGACGGGGAATGACTGGGACTGTCCTTACACACGAGGAATGACTGGGACTGTTCTGACACACGAGGAATGACTGGGACTGTCCTTACACACGGGGAATGACTGGGACTGTCCTTACACACGAGGAATGACTGGGACTGTCCTTACACACGGGGAATGACTGGCACTGTCCTTACACACGAGGAATGACTGGGACTGTCCTTACACACTGGGAATGACTGGCACTGTCCTTACACTCGAGGAATGACTGGGACTGTCCTTACACACGGGGAATGACTGGGACTGTCCTTACACACGGGGAATGACTGGGACTGTCCTTACACACGGGGAATGACTGGCACTGTCCTTACACACGAGGAATAACTGGGACTGTCCTTACACACGGGGAATGACTGGGACTGTCCTTACACACGAGGAATGACTGGGACTGTCCTTACATGCAGGGAATGACTGGCACTGTCCTTACACGCGGCGAAGGACTGGGACTGTCCTTACACGCAGGGAATGACTGGCACTGTCCAAACACACGGGGAATGACTGGCACTGTTCTTACACGCGGGGAATGACTGGCACTGTCCTTACACACGGGGAATGACTGGGACTGTTCTTACACGCAGGGAATGACTGGCACTGTCCTTACACACGGGGAATGACGGGGACTATCCTTACAAACAGGGAATGACTGGGACTGTCCTTACACACGGGGAATGACTGGGACTGTCCTTACACACGAGGAATGACTGGGACTGTCCTTACACACGGGGAATGACTGGCACTGTCCTTACACACGGGGAATGACTGGGACTATCCTTACACGCAGGGAATGACTGGGACTGTCCTTACACACGGGGAATGACTGGGACTGTCCTTACACACGAGGAATGACTGGGACTGTCCTTACACACTGGGAATGACTGGCACTGTCCTTACACACGAGGAATCACTGGGACTGTCCTTACACACGGGGAATGACTGGGACTGTCCTTACACACGAGGAATGACTGGGACTGTCCTTACACACGGGGAATGACTGGCACTGTCCTTACACACGAGGAATAACTGGGACTGTCCTTACACACGGGGAATGACTGGGACTGTCCTTACACACGAGGAATGACTGGGACTGTCCTTACATGCAGGGAATGACTGGCACTGTCCTTACACACGAGGAATGACTGGGACTGTCCTTACACGCAGGGAATGACTGGCACTGTCCAAACACACGGGGAATGACTGGCACTGTTCTTACACACGGGGAATGACTGGCACTGTCCTTACACGCGGGGAATGACTGGGACTGTCCTTACACGCAGGGAATGACTGGCACTGTCCAAACACACGGGGAATGACTGGCACTGTTCTTACACGCGGGGAATGACTGGCACTGTCCTTACACACGGGGAATGACTGGGACTGTTCTTACACGCAGGGAATGACTGGCACTGTCCTTACACACGGGGAATGACTGGGACTATCCTTACACGCAGGGAATGACTGGGACTGTCCTTACACACGGGGAATGACTGGGACTGTCCTTACACACGAGGAATGACTGGGACTGTCCTTACACACGGGGAATGACTGGCACTGTCCTTACACACGAGGAATGACTGGGACTGTCCTTACACACTGGGAATGACTGGCACTGTCCTTACACACGAGGAATGACTGGGACTGTCCTTACACACGGGGAATGACTGGGACTGTCCTTACACACGGGGAATGACTGGGACTGTCCTTACACACGAGGAATGACTGGGACTGTCCTTACACACGGGGAATGACTGGCACTGTCCTTACACACGAGGAATAACTGGGACTGTCCTTACACACGGGGAATGACTGGGACTGTCCTTACACACGAGGAATGACTGGGACTGTCCTTACACGCAGGGAATGACTGGCACTGTCCTTACACGCAGGGAATGACTGGGACTGTCCTTACACGCAGGGAATGACTGGCACTGTCCAAACACACGGGGAATGACTGGCACTGTTCTTACACGCGGGGAATGACTGGCACTGTCCTTACACACGGGGAATGACTGGCACTGTCCTTACACACGGGGAATGACTGGGACTGTTCTTACACGCAGGGAATGACTGGCACTGTCCTTACACACGGGGAATGACTGGGACTGTCCTTACACGCAGGGAATGACTGGGACTGTCCTTACACACGGGGAATGACTGGGACTGTCCTTACACACGAGGAATGACTGGGACTGTTCTTACACGCGGGGAATGACTGGGACTGTCCTTACACGCAGGGAATGACTGGCACTTCCTTACACGCGGGGAATGACTGGCACTGTTCTTACACGCGGGGAATGACTGGCACTGTCCTTACACACGGGGAATGACTGGGACTGTCCTTACACACGGGGAATGACTGGGACTGTTCTTACACGCAGGGAATGACTGGCACTGTCCTTACACACGGGGAATGACTGGGACTGTCCTTACACGCAGGGAATGACTGGGACTGTCCTTACACACGGGGAATGACTGGGACTGTCCTTACACACGAGGAATGACTGGGACTGTCCTTACACACGGGGAATGACTGACACTGTACTTACACACGGGGAATGACTGGCACTGACCTTACACACGGGAAATGACTGGGACTGTCCTAACACACGGGGAATGACTGACACTGTACTTACACACGGGGAATGACTGACACTGTACTTACACACGGGGAATGACTGGGACTGTCCTTACATGCAGGGAATGACTGGGACTGTCCTTACACACGGGGAATGACTGACACTGTACTTACACACGGGGAATGACTGGCACTGACCTTACACACGGGAAATGACTGGGACTGTCCTTACACACGGGGAATGACTGGGACTGTCCTTACACACGGGGAATGACTGACACTGTCCTAACACACGGGAAATGACTGGGACTGTACTTACACACGGGGAATGACTGGGACTGTACTTACATGCAGGGAATGACTGGGACTGTCCTTACACACGGGGAATGACTGACACTGTCCTAACACACGGGAAATGACTGGGACTGTCCTTACACACGGGGAATGACTGACACTGTACTTACACACGGGGAATGACTGGGACTGTCCTTACATGCAGGGAATGACTGGGACTGTCCTTACACACGGGGAATGACTGACACTGTACTTACACACGGGGAATGACTGGCACTGACCTTACACACGGGAAATGACTGGGACTGTCCTTACACACGGGGAATGACTGACACTGTACTTACACACGGGGATTGACTGGGACTGTCCTTACACACGAGGAATGACTGGCACTGACCTTACACACGGGGAATGACTGGGACTGTCCTTACACACGGGGAATGACTGGGACTGTCCTTACACACGAGGAATGACTGGGACTGTCCTTACACACGGGGAATGACTGGGACTGTCCTTACACACGAGGAATGACTGGGACTGTCCTTACACACGGGGAATGACTGGGACTGTCCTTACACACGAGGAATGACTGGGACTGTCCTTACACACGGGGAATGACTGGGACTGTCCTTACACACGAGGAATGACTGGCACTGACCTTACACACGGGGAATGACTGGGACTGTCCTTACACGCGGGGAATGACTGGCACTGACCTTACACACGGGGAATGACTGGGACTGTCCTTACACGCCGGGAATGACTGGCACTGTCCTTGCACGCAGGGAATAACCGGCACTGTCCTTACACACGGGGAATGACTGGGACTGTCCTTACACACGGGGAATGACTGGGACTGTCCTTACACGCAGGGAATGACTGGCACTGTCCTTACACATGGGGAATGACTGGGACTGTCCTTACACATGGGGAATCACTGGGACTGTCCTTACACACGTGGAATGACTGGCACTGTCCATACACACGGGGAATGACTGGGACTGTCCTTACACATGGGGAATGACTGGCACTGTCCTTACACACGGGGAATGACTGGGACTGTCCTTACACGCAGGGAATGACTGGCACTGTCCTTACACGCAGGGAATGACTGGGACTGTCCTTGCACACGAGGAATAACTGGGACTGTCCTTACACGCGGGGAATCACTGGGACTGTCCTTACACGCATGGAATGACTGGGACTGTCCTTACACACGAGAAATGACTGGGACTGTCCTTACACGCATGGAATGACTGGGACTGTCCTTACACACGGGGAATGACTGGGACTGTCCTTACACGCATGGAATGACTGGGACTGTCCTTACACACGAGGAATGACTGGGACTGTTCTTACACGCGGGGAATGACTGGGACTGTCCTTACACGCAGGGAATGACTGGCACTTCCTTACACGCGGGGAATGACTGGCACTGTTCTTACACGCGGGGAATGACTGGCACTGTCCTTACACACGGGGAATGACTGGGACTGTCCTTACACACGGGGAATGACTGGGACTGTTCTTACACGCAGGGAATGACTGGCACTGTCCTTACACACGGGGAATGACTGGGACTGTCCTTACACGCAGGGAATGACTGGGACTGTCCTTACACACGGGGAATGACTGGGACTGTCCTTACACACGAGGAATGACTGGGACTGTCCTTACACACGGGGAATGACTGACACTGTACTTACACACGGGGAATGACTGGCACTGACCTTACACACGGGAAATGACTGGGACTGTCCTAACACACGGGGAATGACTGACACTGTACTTACACACGGGGAATGACTGGGACTGTCCTTACATGCAGGGAATGACTGGGACTGTCCTTACACACGGGGAATGACTGACACTGTACTTACACACGGGGAATGACTGGCACTGACCTTACACACGGGAAATGACTGGGACTGTCCTTACACACGGGGAATGACTGGGACTGTCCTTACACACGGGGAATGACTGACACTGTCCTAACACACGGGAAATGACTGGGACTGTACTTACACACGGGGAATGACTGGGACTGTCCTTACATGCAGGGAATGACTGGGACTGTCCTTACACACGGGGAATGACTGGGACTGTCCTTACACACGGGGAATGACTGACACTGTACTTACACACGGGGAATGACTGGCACTGACCTTACACACGGGAAATGACTGGGACTGTCCTTACACACGGGGAATGACTGACACTGTACTTACACACGGGGAATGACTGGGACTGTCCTTACACACGGGGAATGACTGACACTGTCCTTACACACGGGGAATGACTGACACTGTACTTACACACGGGGAATGACTGGCACTGTCCTTACATGCAGGGAATGACTGGGACTGTCCTTACACACGGGGAATGACTGACACTGTACTTACACACGGGGAATGACTGGCACTGACCTTACACACGGGGAATGACTGGGACTCTCCTTACACGCCGGGAATGACTGGCACTGTCCTTGCACGCAGGGAATGGCTGGCACTGTCCTTACACATGGGGAATGACTGGCACTGACCTTACACACGGGGAATGACTGGGACTGTCCTTACACGCCGGGAATGACTGGCACTGTCCTTGCACGCAGGGAATGACTGGCACTGTCCTTACACATGGGGAATGACTGGGACTCTCCTTACACACGTGGAATGACTGGGACTGTCCTTACACGCAGGGAATGACTGGCACTGTCCTTACACATGGGGAATGACTGGCACTGTCCATACACACGGGGAATGACTGGGACTGTCCTTACACACGGGGAATGACTGGGACTGTCCTTACACATGGGGAATGACTGGCACTGTCCTTACACACGGGGAATGACTGGGACTGTCCTTACACATGGGGAATGACTGGCACTGTCCTTACACACGGGGAATGACTGGCACTGTCCTTACACACGGGGAATGACTGGGACTGTCCTTACACACGGGGAATGACTGACACTGTCCTTACACGCAGGGAATGACTGGGACTGTCCTTGCACACGAGGAATGACTGGGACTGTCCTTACACGCGGGGAATCACTGGGACTGTCCTTACACGCATGGAATGACTGGGACTGTCCTTACACACGGGGAATGACTGGGACTGTCCTTACACACGATAAATGACTGGCACTGTCCTTACACACGGGGAATGACTGGGACTGTCCTTACACGCATGGAATGACTGGGACTGTCCTTACGGACGGGGAATGACTGGGACTGTCCTTACACACGAGGAATGACTGGGACTGTTCTGACACACGAGGAATGACTGGGACTGTCCTTACACACGGGGAATGACTGGGACTGTCCTTACACACGAGGAATGACTGGGACTGTCCTTACACACGGGGAATGACTGGCACTGTCCTTACACACGAGGAATGACTGGGACTGTCCTTACACACTGGGAATGACTGGCACTGTCCTTACACACGAGGAATGACTGGGACTGTCCTTACACACGGGGAATGACTGGGACTGTCCTTACACACGGGGAATGACTGGGACTGTCCTTACACACGGGGAATGACTGGCACTGTCCTTACACACGAGGAATAACTGGGACTGTCCTTACACACGGGGAATGACTGGGACTGTCCTTACACACGAGGAATGACTGGGACTGTCCTTACATGCAGGGAATGACTGGCACTGTCCTTACACGCGGGGAAGGACTGGGACTGTCCTTACACGCAGGGAATGACTGGCACTGTCCAAACACACGGGGAATGACTGGCACTGTTCTTACACGCGGGGAATGACTGGCACTGTCCTTACACACGGGGAATGACTGGGACTGTTCTTACACGCAGGGAATGACTGGCACTGTCCTTACACACGGGGAATGACTGGGACTATCCTTACACGCAGGGAATGACTGGGACTGTCCTTACACACGGGGAATGACTGGGACTGTCCTTACACACGAGGAATGACTGGGACTGTCCTTACACACGGGGAATGACTGGCACTGTCCTTACACACGGGGAATGACTGGCACTGTCCTTACACACGGGGAATGACTGGGACTATCCTTACACGCAGGGAATGACTGGGACTGTCCTTACACACGGGGAATGACTGGGACTGTCCTAACACACGAGGAATGACTGGGACTGTCCTTACACACTGGGAATGACTGGCACTGTCCTTACACACGAGGAATGACTGGGACTGTCCTTACACACGGGGAATCACTGGGACTGTCTTACACACGGGGAATGACTGGGACTGTCCTTACACACAAGGAATGACTGGGACTGTCCTTACACACGAGGAATAACTGGGACTGTCCTTACACACGGGGAATGACTGGCACTGTCCTTACACACGAGGAATAACTGGGACTGTCCTTACACACGGGGAATGACTGGGACTGTCCTTACACACGAGGAATGACTGGGACTGTCCTTACATGCAGGGAATGACTGGCACTGTCCTTACACGCATGGAATGACTGGGACTGTCCTTACGGACGGGGAATGACTGGGACTGTCCTTACACACGAGGAATGACTGGGACTGTTCTGACACACGAGGAATGACTGGGACTGTCCTTACACACGAGGAATGACTGGGACTGTCCTTACATGCAGGGAATGACTGGCACTGTCCTTACACGCGGGGAAGGACTGGGACTGTCCTTACACGCAGGGAATGACTGGCACTGTCCAAACACACGGGGAATGACTGGGACTGTCCTTACACACGGGGAATGACTGACACTGTACTTACACACGGGGAATGACTGGCACTGACCTTACACACGGGAAATGACTGGGACTGTCCTTACACACGGGGAATGACTGACACTGTACTTACACACGGGGAATGACTGGGACTGTCCTTACACACGGGGAATGACTGACACTGTCCTTACACACGGGGAATGACTGACACTGTACTTACACACGGGGAATGACTGGCACTGTCCTTACATGCAGGGAATGACTGGGACTGTCCTTACACACGGGGAATGACTGACACTGTACTTACACACGGGGAATGACTGGCACTGACCTTACACACGGGGAATGACTGGGACTCTCCTTACACGCCGGGAATGACTGGCACTGTCCTTGCACGCAGGGAATGGCTGGCACTGTCCTTACACATGGGGAATGACTGGCACTGACCTTACACACGGGGAATGACTGGGACTGTCCTTACACGCCGGGAATGACTGGCACTGTCCTTGCACGCAGGGAATGACTGGCACTGTCCTTACACATGGGGAATGACTGGGACTCTCCTTACACACGTGGAATGACTGGGACTGTCCTTACACGCAGGGAATGACTGGCACTGTCCTTACACATGGGGAATGACTGGCACTGTCCATACACACGGGGAATGACTGGGACTGTCCTTACACACGGGGAATGACTGGGACTGTCCTTACACATGGGGAATGACTGGCACTGTCCTTACACACGGGGAATGACTGGGACTGTCCTTACACATGGGGAATGACTGGCACTGTCCTTACACACGGGGAATGACTGGCACTGTCCTTACACACGGGGAATGACTGGGACTGTCCTTACACACGGGGAATGACTGACACTGTCCTTACACGCAGGGAATGACTGGGACTGTCCTTGCACACGAGGAATGACTGGGACTGTCCTTACACGCGGGGAATCACTGGGACTGTCCTTACACGCATGGAATGACTGGGACTGTCCTTACACACGGGGAATGACTGGGACTGTCCTTACACACGATAAATGACTGGCACTGTCCTTACACACGGGGAATGACTGGGACTGTCCTTACACGCATGGAATGACTGGGACTGTCCTTACGGACGGGGAATGACTGGGACTGTCCTTACACACGAGGAATGACTGGGACTGTTCTGACACACGAGGAATGACTGGGACTGTCCTTACACACGGGGAATGACTGGGACTGTCCTTACACACGAGGAATGACTGGGACTGTCCTTACACACGGGGAATGACTGGCACTGTCCTTACACACGAGGAATGACTGGGACTGTCCTTACACACTGGGAATGACTGGCACTGTCCTTACACACGAGGAATGACTGGGACTGTCCTTACACACGGGGAATGACTGGGACTGTCCTTACACACGGGGAATGACTGGGACTGTCCTTACACACGGGGAATGACTGGCACTGTCCTTACACACGAGGAATAACTGGGACTGTCCTTACACACGGGGAATGACTGGGACTGTCCTTACACACGAGGAATGACTGGGACTGTCCTTACATGCAGGGAATGACTGGCACTGTCCTTACACGCGGGGAAGGACTGGGACTGTCCTTACACGCAGGGAATGACTGGCACTGTCCAAACACACGGGGAATGACTGGCACTGTTCTTACACGCGGGGAATGACTGGCACTGTCCTTACACACGGGGAATGACTGGGACTGTTCTTACACGCAGGGAATGACTGGCACTGTCCTTACACACGGGGAATGACTGGGACTATCCTTACACGCAGGGAATGACTGGGACTGTCCTTACACACGGGGAATGACTGGGACTGTCCTTACACACGAGGAATGACTGGGACTGTCCTTACACACGGGGAATGACTGGCACTGTCCTTACACACGGGGAATGACTGGCACTGTCCTTACACACGGGGAATGACTGGGACTATCCTTACACGCAGGGAATGACTGGGACTGTCCTTACACACGGGGAATGACTGGGACTGTCCTAACACACGAGGAATGACTGGGACTGTCCTTACACACTGGGAATGACTGGCACTGTCCTTACACACGAGGAATGACTGGGACTGTCCTTACACACGGGGAATCACTGGGACTGTCTTACACACGGGGAATGACTGGGACTGTCCTTACACACAAGGAATGACTGGGACTGTCCTTACACACGAGGAATAACTGGGACTGTCCTTACACACGGGGAATGACTGGCACTGTCCTTACACACGAGGAATAACTGGGACTGTCCTTACACACGGGGAATGACTGGGACTGTCCTTACACACGAGGAATGACTGGGACTGTCCTTACATGCAGGGAATGACTGGCACTGTCCTTACACGCATGGAATGACTGGGACTGTCCTTACGGACGGGGAATGACTGGGACTGTCCTTACACACGAGGAATGACTGGGACTGTTCTGACACACGAGGAATGACTGGGACTGTCCTTACACACGGGGAATGACTGGGACTGTCCTTACACACGAGGAATGACTGGGACTGTCCTTACACACGGGGAATGACTGGCACTGTCCTTACACACGAGGAATGACTGGGACTGTCCTTACACACTGGGAATGACTGGCACTGTCCTTACACTCGAGGAATGACTGGGACTGTCCTTACACACGGGGAATGACTGGGACTGTCCTTACACACGGGGAATGACTGGGACTGTCCTTACACACGGGGAATGACTGGCACTGTCCTTACACACGAGGAATAACTGGGACTGTCCTTACACACGGGGAATGACTGGGACTGTCCTTACACACGAGGAATGACTGGGACTGTCCTTACATGCAGGGAATGACTGGCACTGTCCTTACACGCGGCGAAGGACTGGGACTGTCCTTACACGCAGGGAATGACTGGCACTGTCCAAACACACGGGGAATGACTGGCACTGTTCTTACACGCGGGGAATGACTGGCACTGTCCTTACACACGGGGAATGACTGGGACTGTTCTTACACGCAGGGAATGACTGGCACTGTCCTTACACACGGGGAATGACGGGGACTATCCTTACAAACAGGGAATGACTGGGACTGTCCTTACACACGGGGAATGACTGGGACTGTCCTTACACACGAGGAATGACTGGGACTGTCCTTACACACGGGGAATGACTGGCACTGTCCTTACACACGGGGAATGACTGGGACTATCCTTACACGCAGGGAATGACTGGGACTGTCCTTACACACGGGGAATGACTGGGACTGTCCTTACACACGAGGAATGACTGGGACTGTCCTTACACACTGGGAATGACTGGCACTGTCCTTACACACGAGGAATCACTGGGACTGTCCTTACACACGGGGAATGACTGGGACTGTCCTTACACACGAGGAATGACTGGGACTGTCCTTACACACGGGGAATGACTGGCACTGTCCTTACACACGAGGAATAACTGGGACTGTCCTTACACACGGGGAATGACTGGGACTGTCCTTACACACGAGGAATGACTGGGACTGTCCTTACATGCAGGGAATGACTGGCACTGTCCTTACACACGAGGAATGACTGGGACTGTCCTTACACGCAGGGAATGACTGGCACTGTCCAAACACACGGGGAATGACTGGCACTGTTCTTACACACGGGGAATGACTGGCACTGTCCTTACACGCGGGGAATGACTGGGACTGTCCTTACACGCAGGGAATGACTGGCACTGTCCAAACACACGGGGAATGACTGGCACTGTTCTTACACGCGGGGAATGACTGGCACTGTCCTTACACACGGGGAATGACTGGGACTGTTCTTACACGCAGGGAATGACTGGCACTGTCCTTACACACGGGGAATGACTGGGACTATCCTTACACGCAGGGAATGACTGGGACTGTCCTTACACACGGGGAATGACTGGGACTGTCCTTACACACGAGGAATGACTGGGACTGTCCTTACACACGGGGAATGACTGGCACTGTCCTTACACACGAGGAATGACTGGGACTGTCCTTACACACTGGGAATGACTGGCACTGTCCTTACACACGAGGAATGACTGGGACTGTCCTTACACACGGGGAATGACTGGGACTGTCCTTACACACGGGGAATGACTGGGACTGTCCTTACACACGAGGAATGACTGGGACTGTCCTTACACACGGGGAATGACTGGCACTGTCCTTACACACGAGGAATAACTGGGACTGTCCTTACACACGGGGAATGACTGGGACTGTCCTTACACACGAGGAATGACTGGGACTGTCCTTACACGCAGGGAATGACTGGCACTGTCCTTACACGCAGGGAATGACTGGGACTGTCCTTACACGCAGGGAATGACTGGCACTGTCCAAACACACGGGGAATGACTGGCACTGTTCTTACACGCGGGGAATGACTGGCACTGTCCTTACACACGGGGAATGACTGGCACTGTCCTTACACACGGGGAATGACTGGGACTGTTCTTACACGCAGGGAATGACTGGCACTGTCCTTACACACGGGGAATGACTGGGACTGTCCTTACACGCAGGGAATGACTGGGACTGTCCTTACACACGGGGAATGACTGGGACTGTCCTTACACACGAGGAATGACTGGGACTGTTCTTACACGCGGGGAATGACTGGGACTGTCCTTACACGCAGGGAATGACTGGCACTTCCTTACACGCGGGGAATGACTGGCACTGTTCTTACACGCGGGGAATGACTGGCACTGTCCTTACACACGGGGAATGACTGGGACTGTCCTTACACACGGGGAATGACTGGGACTGTTCTTACACGCAGGGAATGACTGGCACTGTCCTTACACACGGGGAATGACTGGGACTGTCCTTACACGCAGGGAATGACTGGGACTGTCCTTACACACGGGGAATGACTGGGACTGTCCTTACACACGAGGAATGACTGGGACTGTCCTTACACACGGGGAATGACTGACACTGTACTTACACACGGGGAATGACTGGCACTGACCTTACACACGGGAAATGACTGGGACTGTCCTAACACACGGGGAATGACTGACACTGTACTTACACACGGGGAATGACTGACACTGTACTTACACACGGGGAATGACTGGGACTGTCCTTACATGCAGGGAATGACTGGGACTGTCCTTACACACGGGGAATGACTGACACTGTACTTACACACGGGGAATGACTGGCACTGACCTTACACACGGGAAATGACTGGGACTGTCCTTACACACGGGGAATGACTGGGACTGTCCTTACACACGGGGAATGACTGACACTGTCCTAACACACGGGAAATGACTGGGACTGTACTTACACACGGGGAATGACTGGGACTGTACTTACATGCAGGGAATGACTGGGACTGTCCTTACACACGGGGAATGACTGACACTGTCCTAACACACGGGAAATGACTGGGACTGTCCTTACACACGGGGAATGACTGACACTGTACTTACACACGGGGAATGACTGGGACTGTCCTTACATGCAGGGAATGACTGGGACTGTCCTTACACACGGGGAATGACTGACACTGTACTTACACACGGGGAATGACTGGCACTGACCTTACACACGGGAAATGACTGGGACTGTCCTTACACACGGGGAATGACTGACACTGTACTTACACACGGGGATTGACTGGGACTGTCCTTACACACGAGGAATGACTGGCACTGACCTTACACACGGGGAATGACTGGGACTGTCCTTACACACGGGGAATGACTGGGACTGTCCTTACACACGAGGAATGACTGGGACTGTCCTTACACACGGGGAATGACTGGGACTGTCCTTACACACGAGGAATGACTGGGACTGTCCTTACACACGGGGAATGACTGGGACTGTCCTTACACACGAGGAATGACTGGGACTGTCCTTACACACGGGGAATGACTGGGACTGTCCTTACACACGAGGAATGACTGGCACTGACCTTACACACGGGGAATGACTGGGACTGTCCTTACACGCGGGGAATGACTGGCACTGACCTTACACACGGGGAATGACTGGGACTGTCCTTACACGCCGGGAATGACTGGCACTGTCCTTGCACGCAGGGAATAACCGGCACTGTCCTTACACACGGGGAATGACTGGGACTGTCCTTACACACGGGGAATGACTGGGACTGTCCTTACACGCAGGGAATGACTGGCACTGTCCTTACACATGGGGAATGACTGGGACTGTCCTTACACATGGGGAATCACTGGGACTGTCCTTACACACGTGGAATGACTGGCACTGTCCATACACACGGGGAATGACTGGGACTGTCCTTACACATGGGGAATGACTGGCACTGTCCTTACACACGGGGAATGACTGGGACTGTCCTTACACGCAGGGAATGACTGGCACTGTCCTTACACGCAGGGAATGACTGGGACTGTCCTTGCACACGAGGAATAACTGGGACTGTCCTTACACGCGGGGAATCACTGGGACTGTCCTTACACGCATGGAATGACTGGGACTGTCCTTACACACGAGAAATGACTGGGACTGTCCTTACACGCATGGAATGACTGGGACTGTCCTTACACACGGGGAATGACTGGGACTGTCCTTACACGCATGGAATGACTGGGACTGTCCTTACACACGAGGAATGACTGGGACTGTTCTTACACGCGGGGAATGACTGGGACTGTCCTTACACGCAGGGAATGACTGGCACTTCCTTACACGCGGGGAATGACTGGCACTGTTCTTACACGCGGGGAATGACTGGCACTGTCCTTACACACGGGGAATGACTGGGACTGTCCTTACACACGGGGAATGACTGGGACTGTTCTTACACGCAGGGAATGACTGGCACTGTCCTTACACACGGGGAATGACTGGGACTGTCCTTACACGCAGGGAATGACTGGGACTGTCCTTACACACGGGGAATGACTGGGACTGTCCTTACACACGAGGAATGACTGGGACTGTCCTTACACACGGGGAATGACTGACACTGTACTTACACACGGGGAATGACTGGCACTGACCTTACACACGGGAAATGACTGGGACTGTCCTAACACACGGGGAATGACTGACACTGTACTTACACACGGGGAATGACTGGGACTGTCCTTACATGCAGGGAATGACTGGGACTGTCCTTACACACGGGGAATGACTGACACTGTACTTACACACGGGGAATGACTGGCACTGACCTTACACACGGGAAATGACTGGGACTGTCCTTACACACGGGGAATGACTGGGACTGTCCTTACACACGGGGAATGACTGACACTGTCCTAACACACGGGAAATGACTGGGACTGTACTTACACACGGGGAATGACTGGGACTGTCCTTACATGCAGGGAATGACTGGGACTGTCCTTACACACGGGGAATGACTGGGACTGTCCTTACACACGGGGAATGACTGACACTGTACTTACACACGGGGAATGACTGGCACTGACCTTACACACGGGAAATGACTGGGACTGTCCTTACACACGGGGAATGACTGACACTGTACTTACACACGGGGAATGACTGGGACTGTCCTTACACACGGGGAATGACTGACACTGTCCTTACACACGGGGAATGACTGACACTGTACTTACACACGGGGAATGACTGGCACTGTCCTTACATGCAGGGAATGACTGGGACTGTCCTTACACACGGGGAATGACTGACACTGTACTTACACACGGGGAATGACTGGCACTGACCTTACACACGGGGAATGACTGGGACTCTCCTTACACGCCGGGAATGACTGGCACTGTCCTTGCACGCAGGGAATGGCTGGCACTGTCCTTACACATGGGGAATGACTGGCACTGACCTTACACACGGGGAATGACTGGGACTGTCCTTACACGCCGGGAATGACTGGCACTGTCCTTGCACGCAGGGAATGACTGGCACTGTCCTTACACATGGGGAATGACTGGGACTCTCCTTACACACGTGGAATGACTGGGACTGTCCTTACACGCAGGGAATGACTGGCACTGTCCTTACACATGGGGAATGACTGGCACTGTCCATACACACGGGGAATGACTGGGACTGTCCTTACACACGGGGAATGACTGGGACTGTCCTTACACATGGGGAATGACTGGCACTGTCCTTACACACGGGGAATGACTGGGACTGTCCTTACACATGGGGAATGACTGGCACTGTCCTTACACACGGGGAATGACTGGCACTGTCCTTACACACGGGGAATGACTGGGACTGTCCTTACACACGGGGAATGACTGACACTGTCCTTACACGCAGGGAATGACTGGGACTGTCCTTGCACACGAGGAATGACTGGGACTGTCCTTACACGCGGGGAATCACTGGGACTGTCCTTACACGCATGGAATGACTGGGACTGTCCTTACACACGGGGAATGACTGGGACTGTCCTTACACACGATAAATGACTGGCACTGTCCTTACACACGGGGAATGACTGGGACTGTCCTTACACGCATGGAATGACTGGGACTGTCCTTACGGACGGGGAATGACTGGGACTGTCCTTACACACGAGGAATGACTGGGACTGTTCTGACACACGAGGAATGACTGGGACTGTCCTTACACACGGGGAATGACTGGGACTGTCCTTACACACGAGGAATGACTGGGACTGTCCTTACACACGGGGAATGACTGGCACTGTCCTTACACACGAGGAATGACTGGGACTGTCCTTACACACTGGGAATGACTGGCACTGTCCTTACACACGAGGAATGACTGGGACTGTCCTTACACACGGGGAATGACTGGGACTGTCCTTACACACGGGGAATGACTGGGACTGTCCTTACACACGGGGAATGACTGGCACTGTCCTTACACACGAGGAATAACTGGGACTGTCCTTACACACGGGGAATGACTGGGACTGTCCTTACACACGAGGAATGACTGGGACTGTCCTTACATGCAGGGAATGACTGGCACTGTCCTTACACGCGGGGAAGGACTGGGACTGTCCTTACACGCAGGGAATGACTGGCACTGTCCAAACACACGGGGAATGACTGGCACTGTTCTTACACGCGGGGAATGACTGGCACTGTCCTTACACACGGGGAATGACTGGGACTGTTCTTACACGCAGGGAATGACTGGCACTGTCCTTACACACGGGGAATGACTGGGACTATCCTTACACGCAGGGAATGACTGGGACTGTCCTTACACACGGGGAATGACTGGGACTGTCCTTACACACGAGGAATGACTGGGACTGTCCTTACACACGGGGAATGACTGGCACTGTCCTTACACACGGGGAATGACTGGCACTGTCCTTACACACGGGGAATGACTGGGACTATCCTTACACGCAGGGAATGACTGGGACTGTCCTTACACACGGGGAATGACTGGGACTGTCCTAACACACGAGGAATGACTGGGACTGTCCTTACACACTGGGAATGACTGGCACTGTCCTTACACACGAGGAATGACTGGGACTGTCCTTACACACGGGGAATCACTGGGACTGTCTTACACACGGGGAATGACTGGGACTGTCCTTACACACAAGGAATGACTGGGACTGTCCTTACACACGAGGAATAACTGGGACTGTCCTTACACACGGGGAATGACTGGCACTGTCCTTACACACGAGGAATAACTGGGACTGTCCTTACACACGGGGAATGACTGGGACTGTCCTTACACACGAGGAATGACTGGGACTGTCCTTACATGCAGGGAATGACTGGCACTGTCCTTACACGCATGGAATGACTGGGACTGTCCTTACGGACGGGGAATGACTGGGACTGTCCTTACACACGAGGAATGACTGGGACTGTTCTGACACACGAGGAATGACTGGGACTGTCCTTACACACGGGGAATGACTGGCACTGACCTTACACACGGGGAATGACTGGGACTCTCCTTACACGCCGGGAATGACTGGCACTGTCCTTGCACGCAGGGAATGGCTGGCACTGTCCTTACACATGGGGAATGACTGGCACTGACCTTACACACGGGGAATGACTGGGACTGTCCTTACACGCCGGGAATGACTGGCACTGTCCTTGCACGCAGGGAATGACTGGCACTGTCCTTACACATGGGGAATGACTGGGACTCTCCTTACACACGTGGAATGACTGGGACTGTCCTTACACGCAGGGAATGACTGGCACTGTCCTTACACATGGGGAATGACTGGCACTGTCCATACACACGGGGAATGACTGGGACTGTCCTTACACACGGGGAATGACTGGGACTGTCCTTACACATGGGGAATGACTGGCACTGTCCTTACACACGGGGAATGACTGGGACTGTCCTTACACATGGGGAATGACTGGCACTGTCCTTACACACGGGGAATGACTGGCACTGTCCTTACACACGGGGAATGACTGGGACTGTCCTTACACACGGGGAATGACTGACACTGTCCTTACACGCAGGGAATGACTGGGACTGTCCTTGCACACGAGGAATGACTGGGACTGTCCTTACACGCGGGGAATCACTGGGACTGTCCTTACACGCATGGAATGACTGGGACTGTCCTTACACACGGGGAATGACTGGGACTGTCCTTACACACGATAAATGACTGGCACTGTCCTTACACACGGGGAATGACTGGGACTGTCCTTACACGCATGGAATGACTGGGACTGTCCTTACGGACGGGGAATGACTGGGACTGTCCTTACACACGAGGAATGACTGGGACTGTTCTGACACACGAGGAATGACTGGGACTGTCCTTACACACGGGGAATGACTGGGACTGTCCTTACACACGAGGAATGACTGGGACTGTCCTTACACACGGGGAATGACTGGCACTGTCCTTACACACGAGGAATGACTGGGACTGTCCTTACACACTGGGAATGACTGGCACTGTCCTTACACACGAGGAATGACTGGGACTGTCCTTACACACGGGGAATGACTGGGACTGTCCTTACACACGGGGAATGACTGGGACTGTCCTTACACACGGGGAATGACTGGCACTGTCCTTACACACGAGGAATAACTGGGACTGTCCTTACACACGGGGAATGACTGGGACTGTCCTTACACACGAGGAATGACTGGGACTGTCCTTACATGCAGGGAATGACTGGCACTGTCCTTACACGCGGGGAAGGACTGGGACTGTCCTTACACGCAGGGAATGACTGGCACTGTCCAAACACACGGGGAATGACTGGCACTGTTCTTACACGCGGGGAATGACTGGCACTGTCCTTACACACGGGGAATGACTGGGACTGTTCTTACACGCAGGGAATGACTGGCACTGTCCTTACACACGGGGAATGACTGGGACTATCCTTACACGCAGGGAATGACTGGGACTGTCCTTACTCACGGGGAATGACTGGGACTGTCCTTACACACGAGGAATGACTGGGACTGTCCTTACACACGGGGAATGACTGGCACTGTCCTTACACACGGGGAATGACTGGCACTGTCCTTACACACGGGGAATGACTGGGACTATCCTTACACGCAGGGAATGACTGGGACTGTCCTTACACACGGGGAATGACTGGGACTGTCCTAACACACGAGGAATGACTGGGACTGTCCTTACACACTGGGAATGACTGGCACTGTCCTTACACACGAGGAATGACTGGGACTGTCCTTACACACGGGGAATCACTGGGACTGTCTTACACACGGGGAATGACTGGGACTGTCCTTACACACAAGGAATGACTGGGACTGTCCTTACACACGAGGAATAACTGGGACTGTCCTTACACACGGGGAATGACTGGCACTGTCCTTACACACGAGGAATAACTGGGACTGTCCTTACACACGGGGAATGACTGGGACTGTCCTTACACACGAGGAATGACTGGGACTGTCCTTACATGCAGGGAATGACTGGCACTGTCCTTACACGCATGGAATGACTGGGACTGTCCTTACGGACGGGGAATGACTGGGACTGTCCTTACACACGAGGAATGACTGGGACTGTTCTGACACACGAGGAATGACTGGGACTGTCCTTACACACGGGGAATGACTGGGACTGTCCTTACACACGAGGAATGACTGGGACTGTCCTTACACACGGGGAATGACTGGCACTGTCCTTACACACGAGGAATGACTGGGACTGTCCTTACACACTGGGAATGACTGGCACTGTCCTTACACTCGAGGAATGACTGGGACTGTCCTTACACACGGGGAATGACTGGGACTGTCCTTACACACGGGGAATGACTGGGACTGTCCTTACACACGGGGAATGACTGGCACTGTCCTTACACACGAGGAATAACTGGGACTGTCCTTACACACGGGGAATGACTGGGACTGTCCTTACACACGAGGAATGACTGGGACTGTCCTTACATGCAGGGAATGACTGGCACTGTCCTTACACGCGGCGAAGGACTGGGACTGTCCTTACACGCAGGGAATGACTGGCACTGTCCAAACACACGGGGAATGACTGGCACTGTTCTTACACGCGGGGAATGACTGGCACTGTCCTTACACACGGGGAATGACTGGGACTGTTCTTACACGCAGGGAATGACTGGCACTGTCCTTACACACGGGGAATGACGGGGACTATCCTTACAAACAGGGAATGACTGGGACTGTCCTTACACACGGGGAATGACTGGGACTGTCCTTACACACGAGGAATGACTGGGACTGTCCTTACACACGGGGAATGACTGGCACTGTCCTTACACACGGGGAATGACTGGGACTATCCTTACACGCAGGGAATGACTGGGACTGTCCTTACACACGGGGAATGACTGGGACTGTCCTTACACACGAGGAATGACTGGGACTGTCCTTACACACTGGGAATGACTGGCACTGTCCTTACACACGAGGAATCACTGGGACTGTCCTTACACACGGGGAATGACTGGGACTGTCCTTACACACGAGGAATGACTGGGACTGTCCTTACACACGGGGAATGACTGGCACTGTCCTTACACACGAGGAATAACTGGGACTGTCCTTACACACGGGGAATGACTGGGACTGTCCTTACACACGAGGAATGACTGGGACTGTCCTTACATGCAGGGAATGACTGGCACTGTCCTTACACACGAGGAATGACTGGGACTGTCCTTACACGCAGGGAATGACTGGCACTGTCCAAACACACGGGGAATGACTGGCACTGTTCTTACACACGGGGAATGACTGGCACTGTCCTTACACGCGGGGAATGACTGGGACTGTCCTTACACGCAGGGAATGACTGGCACTGTCCAAACACACGGGGAATGACTGGCACTGTTCTTACACGCGGGGAATGACTGGCACTGTCCTTACACACGGGGAATGACTGGGACTGTTCTTACACGCAGGGAATGACTGGCACTGTCCTTACACACGGGGAATGACTGGGACTATCCTTACACGCAGGGAATGACTGGGACTGTCCTTACACACGGGGAATGACTGGGACTGTCCTTACACACGAGGAATGACTGGGACTGTCCTTACACACGGGGAATGACTGGCACTGTCCTTACACACGAGGAATGACTGGGACTGTCCTTACACACTGGGAATGACTGGCACTGTCCTTACACACGAGGAATGACTGGGACTGTCCTTACACACGGGGAATGACTGGGACTGTCCTTACACACGGGGAATGACTGGGACTGTCCTTACACACGAGGAATGACTGGGACTGTCCTTACACACGGGGAATGACTGGCACTGTCCTTACACACGAGGAATAACTGGGACTGTCCTTACACACGGGGAATGACTGGGACTGTCCTTACACACGAGGAATGACTGGGACTGTCCTTACACGCAGGGAATGACTGGCACTGTCCTTACACGCAGGGAATGACTGGGACTGTCCTTACACGCAGGGAATGACTGGCACTGTCCAAACACACGGGGAATGACTGGCACTGTTCTTACACGCGGGGAATGACTGGCACTGTCCTTACACACGGGGAATGACTGGCACTGTCCTTACACACGGGGAATGACTGGGACTGTTCTTACACGCAGGGAATGACTGGCACTGTCCTTACACACGGGGAATGACTGGGACTGTCCTTACACGCAGGGAATGACTGGGACTGTCCTTACACACGGGGAATGACTGGGACTGTCCTTACACACGAGGAATGACTGGGACTGTTCTTACACGCGGGGAATGACTGGGACTGTCCTTACACGCAGGGAATGACTGGCACTTCCTTACACGCGGGGAATGACTGGCACTGTTCTTACACGCGGGGAATGACTGGCACTGTCCTTACACACGGGGAATGACTGGGACTGTCCTTACACACGGGGAATGACTGGGACTGTTCTTACACGCAGGGAATGACTGGCACTGTCCTTACACACGGGGAATGACTGGGACTGTCCTTACACGCAGGGAATGACTGGGACTGTCCTTACACACGGGGAATGACTGGGACTGTCCTTACACACGAGGAATGACTGGGACTGTCCTTACACACGGGGAATGACTGACACTGTACTTACACACGGGGAATGACTGGCACTGACCTTACACACGGGAAATGACTGGGACTGTCCTAACACACGGGGAATGACTGACACTGTACTTACACACGGGGAATGACTGACACTGTACTTACACACGGGGAATGACTGGGACTGTCCTTACATGCAGGGAATGACTGGGACTGTCCTTACACACGGGGAATGACTGACACTGTACTTACACACGGGGAATGACTGGCACTGACCTTACACACGGGAAATGACTGGGACTGTCCTTACACACGGGGAATGACTGGGACTGTCCTTACACACGGGGAATGACTGACACTGTCCTAACACACGGGAAATGACTGGGACTGTACTTACACACGGGGAATGACTGGGACTGTACTTACATGCAGGGAATGACTGGGACTGTCCTTACACACGGGGAATGACTGACACTGTCCTAACACACGGGAAATGACTGGGACTGTCCTTACACACGGGGAATGACTGACACTGTACTTACACACGGGGAATGACTGGGACTGTCCTTACATGCAGGGAATGACTGGGACTGTCCTTACACACGGGGAATGACTGACACTGTACTTACACACGGGGAATGACTGGCACTGACCTTACACACGGGAAATGACTGGGACTGTCCTTACACACGGGGAATGACTGACACTGTACTTACACACGGGGATTGACTGGGACTGTCCTTACACACGAGGAATGACTGGCACTGACCTTACACACGGGGAATGACTGGGACTGTCCTTACACACGGGGAATGACTGGGACTGTCCTTACACACGAGGAATGACTGGGACTGTCCTTACACACGGGGAATGACTGGGACTGTCCTTACACACGAGGAATGACTGGGACTGTCCTTACACACGGGGAATGACTGGGACTGTCCTTACACACGAGGAATGACTGGGACTGTCCTTACACACGGGGAATGACTGGGACTGTCCTTACACACGAGGAATGACTGGCACTGACCTTACACACGGGGAATGACTGGGACTGTCCTTACACGCGGGGAATGACTGGCACTGACCTTACACACGGGGAATGACTGGGACTGTCCTTACACGCCGGGAATGACTGGCACTGTCCTTGCACGCAGGGAATAACCGGCACTGTCCTTACACACGGGGAATGACTGGGACTGTCCTTACACACGGGGAATGACTGGGACTGTCCTTACACGCAGGGAATGACTGGCACTGTCCTTACACATGGGGAATGACTGGGACTGTCCTTACACATGGGGAATCACTGGGACTGTCCTTACACACGTGGAATGACTGGCACTGTCCATACACACGGGGAATGACTGGGACTGTCCTTACACATGGGGAATGACTGGCACTGTCCTTACACACGGGGAATGACTGGGACTGTCCTTACACGCAGGGAATGACTGGCACTGTCCTTACACGCAGGGAATGACTGGGACTGTCCTTGCACACGAGGAATAACTGGGACTGTCCTTACACGCGGGGAATCACTGGGACTGTCCTTACACGCATGGAATGACTGGGACTGTCCTTACACACGAGAAATGACTGGGACTGTCCTTACACGCATGGAATGACTGGGACTGTCCTTACACACGGGGAATGACTGGGACTGTCCTTACACGCATGGAATGACTGGGACTGTCCTTACACACGAGGAATGACTGGGACTGTTCTTACACGCGGGGAATGACTGGGACTGTCCTTACACGCAGGGAATGACTGGCACTTCCTTACACGCGGGGAATGACTGGCACTGTTCTTACACGCGGGGAATGACTGGCACTGTCCTTACACACGGGGAATGACTGGGACTGTCCTTACACACGGGGAATGACTGGGACTGTTCTTACACGCAGGGAATGACTGGCACTGTCCTTACACACGGGGAATGACTGGGACTGTCCTTACACGCAGGGAATGACTGGGACTGTCCTTACACACGGGGAATGACTGGGACTGTCCTTACACACGAGGAATGACTGGGACTGTCCTTACACACGGGGAATGACTGACACTGTACTTACACACGGGGAATGACTGGCACTGACCTTACACACGGGAAATGACTGGGACTGTCCTAACACACGGGGAATGACTGACACTGTACTTACACACGGGGAATGACTGGGACTGTCCTTACATGCAGGGAATGACTGGGACTGTCCTTACACACGGGGAATGACTGACACTGTACTTACACACGGGGAATGACTGGCACTGACCTTACACACGGGAAATGACTGGGACTGTCCTTACACACGGGGAATGACTGGGACTGTCCTTACACACGGGGAATGACTGACACTGTCCTAACACACGGGAAATGACTGGGACTGTACTTACACACGGGGAATGACTGGGACTGTCCTTACATGCAGGGAATGACTGGGACTGTCCTTACACACGGGGAATGACTGGGACTGTCCTTACACACGGGGAATGACTGACACTGTACTTACACACGGGGAATGACTGGCACTGACCTTACACACGGGAAATGACTGGGACTGTCCTTACACACGGGGAATGACTGACACTGTACTTACACACGGGGAATGACTGGGACTGTCCTTACATGCAGGGAATGACTGGGACTGTCCTTACACACGGGGAATGATGGGACTGTCCTTACACACGGGGAATGACTGACACTGTACTTACACACGGGGATTGACTGGGACTGTCCTTACACACGAGGAATGACTGGCACTGACCTTACACACGGGGAATGACTGGGACTGTCCTTACACACGGTAAATGACTGGGACTGTCCTTACACACGAGGAATGACTGGGACTGTCCTTACACACGGGGAATGACTGGGACTGTCCTTACACACGAGGAATGACTGGGACTGTCCTTACACACGGGGAATGACTGGGACTGTCCTTACACACGAGGAATGACTGGGACTGTCCTTACACACGGGGAATGACTGGGACTGTCCTTACACACGAGGAATGACTGGCACTGACCTTACACACGGGGAATGACTGGGACTGTCCTTACACGCGGGGAATGACTGGCACTGACCTTACACACGGGGAATGACTGGGACTGTCCTTACACGCCGGGAATGACTGGCACTGTCCTTGCACGCAGGGAATAACTGGCATTGTCCTTACACACGGGGAATGACTGGGACTGTCCTTACACACGGGGAATGACTGGGACTGTCCTTACACGCAGGGAATGACTGGCACTGTCCTTACACATGGGGAATGACTGGGACTGTCCTTACACATGGGGAATCACTGGGACTGTCCTTACACACGTGGAATGACTGGCACTGTCCATACACACGGGGAATGACTGGGACTGTCCTTACACATGGGGAATGACTGGCACTGTCCTTACACACGGGGAATGACTGGGACTGTCCTTACACGCAGGGAATGACTGGCACTGTCCTTACACGCAGGGAATGACTGGGACTGTCCTTGCACACGAGGAATAACTGGGACTGTCCTTACACGCGGGGAATCACTGGGACTGTCCTTACACGCATGGAATGACTGGGACTGTCCTTACACACGAGAAATGACTGGGACTGTCCTTACACGCATGGAATGACTGGGACTGTCCTTACACACGGGGAATGACTGGGACTGTCCTTACACGCATGGAATGACTGGGACTGTCCTTACACACGGGGAATGACTGGGACTGTCCTTACACGCATGGAATGACTGGCACTGTCCTGACACGCAGGGAATGACTGGCACTGTCCTTACACGCAGGGAATGACTGGCACTGTCCTTACACGCGGGGAATGACTGGGACTGTCCTTACACACGGAGAATGACTGGGACTGTTCTTACACGCAGGGAATGACTGGCACTGTGCTTACACGCGGGGAATGACTGGCACTGTCCTTACACACGGGGAATGACTGGGACTGTCCGTAGACGCAGGGAATGACTGGCACTGTCCTTACACACGGGGAATGACTGGGACTGTCCTTACACACGGAGAATGACTGGGACTGTTCTTACACGCAGGGAATGACTGGGACTGTCCTTACACACGAGGAATGACTGGGACTATCCTTACACACGAGGAATGACTGGGACTGTCCTTACACGCGGGGAATCACTGGGACTGTCCTTACACACGAGGAATGACTGGGACTGTCCTTACACGCGGGGAATCACTGGGACTGTCCTTACACACGAGGAATGACTGGCACTGTCCTTACACGCGGGGAATCACTGGGACTGTCCTTACACACGAGGAATGACTGGCACTGACCTTACACACGGAGAATGACTGGGACTGTCCTTACATGCAGGGAATGACTGCGACTGTCCATACACGCGGGGAATGACTGGGACTGTCCTTACACGCGGGGAATCACTGGGACTGTCCTTGCACACGAGGAATGACTGGGACTGTTCTGACACACGAGGAATGACTGGGACTGTCCTTACACACGGGGAATGACTGGGACTGTCCTTACACACGGGGAATGACTGGCACTGTCCTTACACACGAGGAATGACTGGGACTGTCCTTACACACTGGGAATGACTGGCACTGTCCTTACACGCGGGGAATCACTGGGACTGTCCTTGCACACGAGGAATGACTGGGACTGTTCTGACACACGAGGAATGACTGGGACTGTCCTTACACACGGGGAATGACTGGGACTGTCCTTACACACGGGGAATGACTGGCACTGTCCTTACACACGAGGAATGACTGGGACTGTCCTTACACACGGGGAATGACTGGGACTGTACTTACACACGAGGAATGACTGGGACTGTCCTTACACACGGGGAATGACTGGCACTGTCCTTACACACGAGGAATGACTGGGACTGTCCTTACACACTGGGAATGACTGGCACTGTCCTTACACAAGAGGAATGACTGGGACTGTCCTTACACACGGGGAATGACTGGGACTGTCCTTACACACGGGGAATGACTGGGACTGTCCTTACACACGAGGAATGACTGGGACTGTCCTTACACACGAGGAATAACTGGGACTGTCCTTACACACGGGGAATGACTGGGACTGTCCTTACACACGAGGAATGACTGGGACTGTCCTTACACGCAGGGAATGACTGGCACTGTCCTTGCACACGAGGAATGGCTCGGACTGTCCTTACACACGGGGAATGACTGGCACTGTCCTTACACGCAGGGAATGACTGGCACTGTCCTTACACACGAGGAATGACTGGGACTGTCCTTACACGCAGGGAATGACTGGCACTTTCCTTACACACAAGGAATGACTGGGACTGTCCTTACACACGAGGAATGACTGGGACTGTCCTGACACACGGTGAATGACTGGGACTGTCCTTACACACGAGGAATGACTGGGACTGTCCTTACACACGGGGAATGACTGGGACTGTCCGTACACACGAGGAATGACTGGGACTGTCCTGACAAACGGGGAATGACTGGCACTGTCCTTACACACGAGGAATGACTGGGACTGTCCTACCACACGGGGAATGACTGGGACTGTCCTTACACACGGGGAATGACTGGGACTGTCCTTACACGCAGGGAATGACTGGGACTGTCCTGACACACGAGGAATGACTGGGACTGTCCTTACACACGAGGAATGACTGGGACTGTCCTTACACACGGGGAATGACTGGGACTGTCCTTACTCACGGAGAATGACTGGGACTGTCCTTACACACGGGGAATGACTGGGACTGTCCTTACACACGAGGAATGACTGGGACTGTCCTGACACACGAGGAATGACTGGGACTGTCCTTACACACGGGGAATGACTGGGACTGTCCTTACTCACGGAGAATGACTGGGACTGTCCTTACACACGGGGAATGACTGGGACTGTCCTTACACACGAGGAATGACTGGGACTGTCCTTACACGCAGGGAATGACTGGGACTGTCCTTACACACGAGGAATGACTGGCACTGTCCTTACACACGAGGAATGACTGGCACTGTCCTTACACATGAGGAATGACTGGGACTGTCCTTACACACGGGTATTGACTGGCACTGTCCTTACACACGGGGAATGACTGGCACTGTCCTTACACACGAGGAATGACTGGGACTGTCCTTACACACGGGGAATGACTGGCACTCTCCTTACACACGAGGAATTACTGGGACTGTCCTTACACACGGGGAATGACTGGCACTGACCTTACACACGGGGAATGACTGGGACTGTCCTTACACGCAGGGAATGACTGGCACTGTCCTTACATGCGGGCAATGACTGGGACTGTCCTTACACACGGGGAATGACTGGGACTGTCCTTACACACTGGGAATGACTGGGACTGTCCTTACACACGGGGAATGACTGGGACTGTCCTTACACACGGGGAATGACTGGGACT
Organism: Heterodontus francisci; assembly: GCF_036365525.1. Taxonomy (NCBI): domain Eukaryota; kingdom Metazoa; phylum Chordata; class Chondrichthyes; order Heterodontiformes; family Heterodontidae; genus Heterodontus; species Heterodontus francisci. The sequence continues at coordinate 98,156,111 of NC_090385.1, forward strand.
GTCCTTACACACGAGGAATAACTGGGACTGTCCTTACACACGGGGAATGACTGGGACTGTCCTTACACACGAGGAATGACTGGGACTGTCCTTACACGCAGGGAATGACTGGCACTGTCCTTGCACACGAGGAATGGCTCGGACTGTCCTTACACACGGGGAATGACTGGCACTGTCCTTACACGCAGGGAATGACTGGCACTGTCCTTACACACGAGGAATGACTGGGACTGTCCTTACACGCAGGGAATGACTGGCACTTTCCTTACACACAAGGAATGACTGGGACTGTCCTTACACACGAGGAATGACTGGGACTGTCCTGACACACGGTGAATGACTGGGACTGTCCTTACACACGAGGAATGACTGGGACTGTCCTTACACACGGGGAATGACTGGGACTGTCCGTACACACGAGGAATGACTGGGACTGTCCTGACAAACGGGGAATGACTGGCACTGTCCTTACACACGAGGAATGACTGGGACTGTCCTACCACACGGGGAATGACTGGGACTGTCCTTACACACGGGGAATGACTGGGACTGTCCTTACACGCAGGGAATGACTGGGACTGTCCTGACACACGAGGAATGACTGGGACTGTCCTTACACACGAGGAATGACTGGGACTGTCCTTACACACGGGGAATGACTGGGACTGTCCTTACTCACGGAGAATGACTGGGACTGTCCTTACACACGGGGAATGACTGGGACTGTCCTTACACACGAGGAATGACTGGGACTGTCCTGACACACGAGGAATGACTGGGACTGTCCTTACACACGGGGAATGACTGGGACTGTCCTTACTCACGGAGAATGACTGGGACTGTCCTTACACACGGGGAATGACTGGGACTGTCCTTACACACGAGGAATGACTGGGACTGTCCTTACACGCAGGGAATGACTGGGACTGTCCTTACACACGAGGAATGACTGGCACTGTCCTTACACACGAGGAATGACTGGCACTGTCCTTACACATGAGGAATGACTGGGACTGTCCTTACACACGGGTATTGACTGGCACTGTCCTTACACACGGGGAATGACTGGCACTGTCCTTACACACGAGGAATGACTGGGACTGTCCTTACACACGGGGAATGACTGGCACTCTCCTTACACACGAGGAATTACTGGGACTGTCCTTACACACGGGGAATGACTGGCACTGACCTTACACACGGGGAATGACTGGGACTGTCCTTACACGCAGGGAATGACTGGCACTGTCCTTACATGCGGGCAATGACTGGGACTGTCCTTACACACGGGGAATGACTGGGACTGTCCTTACACACTGGGAATGACTGGGACTGTCCTTACACACGGGGAATGACTGGGACTGTCCTTACACACGGGGAATGACTGGGACTGTCCTTACACGCAGGGAATGACTGGCACTGTCCTTACACACGGGGAATGACTGGGACTGTCCTTACACGCAGGGAATGACTGGCACTGTCCTTACACTCAGGGAATGACTGGCACTGTCCTTACACACGGGGAATGACTGGGACTGTCCTTACACGCAGGGAATGACTGGCACTGTCCTTACACACGGGGAATGACTGGGACTGTCCTGACACACACAGGGAATGACTGGCACTGTCCTTACACACGAGGAATGACTGGGACTGTCCTTACACACGGGGAATGACTGGCACTGTCCTTACACACGGGGAATGACTGGCACTGTCCTTACACGCAGGGAATGACTGGCTCTGTCCTTACACGCGGGGAATGACTGGGACTGTCCTTACACACGGGGAATGACTGGCACTGACCTTACACACGGGGAATGACTGGGATTTTCCTTACATGCAGGGAATGACTGGCTCTGTCCTTACACACGGTGAATGACTGGGACTGTCCTTACACACGAGGAATGACTGGGACTGTCCTTACACACGGGGAATGACTGGGACTGTCCGTACACACGAGGAATGACTGGCACTGTCCTTACATGCGGGGAATGACTGGCACTGTCCTTACACACGGGGAATGACTGGGACTGTCCTTACACGCAGGGAATGACTGGCACTGTCCTTACACGCAGGGAATGACTGGCACTGTCCTTACACACGGGGAATGACTGGGACTGTCCTTACACACGGGGAATGACTGGGACTGTTCTTACACGCAGGGAATGACTGGGACTGTCCTTACACACGGTGAATGACTGGCACTGTCCTTACACACGGGGAATGACTGGGACTGTCCTTACACGCAGGGAATGACTGGCACTGTCCTTACACGCAGGGAATGACTGGCACTGTCCTTACACACGAGGAATGACTGGCACTGTCCTTACACACGGGGAATGACTGGGACTGTCCTTACACACGGGGAATGACTGGGACTGTTCTTACACGCAGGGAATGACTGGCACTGTCCTTACACACGGGGAATGACTGGGACTGTCCTTACACACGGGGAATGACTGGGACTGTTCTTACACGCAGGGAATGACTGGGACTGTCCTTACACACGGTGAATGACTATCACTGTCCTTACACGCAGGGAATGACTGGGACTGTCCTTACACGCAGGGAATGACTGGCACTGTCCTTACACACGGGGAATGACTGGCACTGTCCTTACACGCAGGGAATGACTGGCACTGTCCTTACACACGGGGAATGACTGGCACTGTCCTTACACGCAGGGAATGACTGGCACTGTCCTTACACGCAGGGAATGACTGGCACTGTCCTTACACGCAGGGAATGACTGGGACTGTCCTTACACGCAGGGAATGACTGGCACTGTCCTTACACGCAGGGAATGACTGGGACTGTCCTTACACGCAGGGAATGACTGGGACTGTCCTTACACACGAGGAATGACTGGGACTGTCCTTACACGCAGGGAATGACTGGGACTGTCCTTACACACGGGGAATGACTGGGACTGTCCTTACACGCAGGGAATGACTGGGACTGTCCTTACACGCAGGGAATGACTGGGACTGTCCTTACACACGAGGAATGACTGGGACTGTCCTTACACACAGGCAGTCTGGAGGAACAACCCTGTCTGGGACATTTCCGCCAAATGGAGGGGAGTTGGCAACCTTACTGCACACCCATTTGTCATCCAAAAACTTAACAGTAGTTTCTGGCGAGGGGGAAATGGGTCCTCTACTTTTACTTTGGGTATCCTTGTTGCACAGCTCAAGCCCTCTCCCTGCAGGCTGCCTCTACTTCAACACAACTGTAAGTCGCAGCCTTGGAGGAGCCTCCCCATTGCAGCAGTGTGACCATTCTCTGTCTCTTAAATTAGGTTTCCTGTGGACTCAGCAATGAGATTATCAGTTCAGTGTCCCATCTCGGGCAGTGCTGTAAGCCCACAAGCATGGAAACTGCCAAAAACTGGTTACACCCAGGAGAGCCCTCAGGGAATGGAGAATGTTCATCACTTCAATTTGGCCTCAATGGCAGTACAAGTCCCCTGAAGCACCAACTCTCATTTTCCTTTCTAAAATAATTAATTCTGGGCATGTAGGTGTCACTGGCCAGGCCAGGCCAGCATTTGTTGCTCATCCCTAATTTACCCTTGAGAAGGTGGTGGTGAGCTGCCTTCTTGAACCGCTGCAGTCCATATGGGGTAGGTACACCCACAGTGCTGTTAGGAAGGGAGTTCCAGGATTTTGACCCAGCGACAGTGAAGGAACAGTGATATAGTTCCAAGTCAGGATGCTGTGTGACTTGGAGGGGAACTTGCAGGTGGTGGTGTTCCCATGTATTTGCTGCCCTTGTCCTTCTAGTTGGTAGAGGTTGCGGGTTTGGAAGGTGCTGTCGAAGAAGCCTTGGTGAATTGCTGCAGTGCATCCTGTGGATGGTACACACTGCTGCCACTGTGCATCGGTGGTGGTGGGAGTGAATATTGAGGGTGGTGGATGGGGTGCCAATCAAGCTGGCTGCTTTGTCCTGGATGCTTCTTGTGTTGTTGGAGCTGCACTCATTCAGACAAATGGAGGGTAACCATCCTGACTCCTTGTGATATTGATGCTGTAACTGAGTTAAATGCTATCAGTTGACTGAGGGACTGCGCTGAAACTAAAATACTGCTCCTGTATTCATGCTGTGCTGTCTGTCACCTTTCAGGGGTCAGATCGGAAAAGTCAAGCACTACACAGTGTGTCTGACGCCATCCAACCAGTACTACCTTGCGGAGAAACACACCTTCAACTCAATCCCAGAACTAATCAACTATCACCAGCACAATGCAGCAGGTATGGCTTCCCAAACGTTGAGGGGAGGGGGGAGGAGGAGAGGAGGGAGCAGAGGGATCTCCCTCCTATCACCTGGTCAGGGGCCAGTGAGTTCAGCACAGTCAAGGGATTGAGTCTGGCTCCTTCCTGCTCTGTGTGGCTCAGCATTGGGTCGTGTGTTTACCCAACTGAGGCACACAGATTAGCATCAGCATTAACAGACACCATTTACCCCAACAGCCGAGAGGTAACTCTGTGGATCTCTGCTCGTTTGCATTGTATGGAAACATACTGAGTGAGAAATTGCTTACTGTTCGATTTTGAGTACAATGGGTGCCCTCGGGGCTCCAAATTGGCGGCTGTGGTGCACGCGCTCACATTGGGGTGAATTGTGCTGAACGCCATATTAGGGCAGGTGTTCACATATGCACAATGAACGTCTGATGGAGCAGATAAATCATGATGACGATCAGTGTGTCACGCTGTTTTGACACCAGTGGTGACATTTTGGAGCTCAACGTTTCAGCCACCGCCCTCTTTTAACCTTGTACAGCTGAACATGTGTTCAGCAGCAGAAAAGACCCACCCACCCACTACCAGCAGTATTTAAAGGGATCATCAACTATTTACAGGCCTCCCCCTCCCGCTTGACCTGGCCTTCTCACATGGCCTTGCTGCTCCCGTCATGTCAAACACAGATAAGGTCAGCTCTGATCGTTTCCTTATATCGTTCTCCACCCACAACCCCTTACCCCTCCCGACCCTGCTTCCTTCTGTATCCACCCCGGAAAAAATCTCTCTCCCAATTCACTTACAACTGCACTTTCAAAATCCCAATGGTCAGGGTTCTGATGAAAGGTCACAGACCTGAAACGTTAACTCTGCTTCTTTCTCCACAGATGCTGCCAGACCTGCTGAGTATTTCCAACACTTTTTGTTTTTATCACTGGTTTAGCAATCCATCTCCATATCTGGCTGGAGCACATAAAGGACGATCGAGTCCTGCTATCCTTTGCTAAAACTGTTCACTACTCCAGGATCATCCTGGAATGCTAAGATAACCCATGGCTTCTTTTCTCTACTGCAAACCATCTTCTTAAACCCCTCTCCTCTGTCTCCTCCACCCTCACCTCCAACAACAAGTGTGAAGAGATCATGGACTACTTTATCACTAAGCTTGAGGCCATTCAGAGGCTGCCTCCCTCCCTTTCACTAACCCACTTGGCCAAAATTCCTCTAACGTTCCCCGTCCACTAGCCCTGAACTCACATCTTTCTCTATTTTCTTTCCTGCCTCCCCTCATGCCCTCTCTGAGCTCATCTTGTCCATGAGGCCAATCTCCTGCTCCCTCGACTCTATTCCCACTAAATCACTGACCATCCTGGCTCACGTGTTAGCCGATATTGTTAATAGGCCACCTATCCTGTCCCTTTCTCCTTCAAAACTGCTGTTATCACCCCTCTGCTCAAAAAAACAACCCTTGACCCCTCTGTCCTTGCAAAGTACTGCCCCATCTCCAACCTCCCTTTCTTCTCCTCTAAATGAGTGGGCAAATATTTGGCAGATGGAGTATAATTTCAGAAAATGTGAACTTGTCCACTTTGACAGGAAGAATAGAAAAGCAGTATGTTATTTAAATGGAGAAAGATTGCAGAACTCAGTGGTACACAGGGATCTGGGTGTCCTGGTACATGAATCACAAAAGGTTAGTATGCAGATACAGCAAGTGATTAGAAAGGCAAATGGAAAATTGGTGTTTATTGTAAGAGGAATGGAGTATAAAAGTAGGGAAATTTTACTGCAGCTGTACAGGATCTTGGTGAGACCACATCTGGAGACTTTGTGTACAGTTTTGGTCTCCTTATTTCAAAAAGGTTATAATTACATTAGAAGCAGTTCAGAGAAGGTTCAGTCGACTAATTCCTGGGGTGAAGGGATTATCTCATGAAGAATCTTTGAACAGGTTGGGCCTATACTCATTGGAGTTTAGAAGAATGAGAGGTGATCTTATAAGATTCTGAGGGGACTTGATAGAGTGGATACTGGGAGGATGTTTCCTCTTGTAGGGGACATGAGAACTAGGGGAGACCCCAACCAGATCAGCCAAGGTCTTACCAAATGGCAGAGCAGGTTCGAAGGGCTGAATGGCCTACTCATGCTCCTACGTCCTATGTTACTATTTTCCTCTGCCAAGTCCTTGAATGTGTTCTTGCTTCCCAAGTCTGTGGCCATCTTCCCTAGAACCCAGTGTTTAAATCCCTCCAATCAGGCTTCTGCCTCTGCCAGAGCACAGAAACATTTCTGATCAAAATCCCAAATGACATCCTATGTGACTGTGACAAAGACAAACTATCCCTCCTCATCCTTCTTGAACATGGCTGCAACCTCTGACATGGTTGACCACACCATCCTCCCCCAACACCTCTCCACTGTCCAGATAGGTGGGACTGCTCTCACCTGCTCCATTCTTATCTGTCTAATCATAGCCAAGAATCACTTGCAATAGTTTCTCTTCCTGCTCCTAGACCATTACTTCTGGTGTCCCCCAAGGATCTATCATTGGCCTTCTCCTATTTCTGATCTACATGCTGCTCCTTGGCAACATCACCCAAAAGTACAGCGTTAGTTTTCACATGTGCATTGACGACATATGTGGCCTTAGCAAGGGGGGCTGAGGGGTAGCCGTGCAGTCCAGGGGGTGGGAGGATCCTGGGGGGGTAAAATGGTTCCTGGTGGGATTCCTCCATGGGCCACAGATTGCCGAGAGGAGGACCCCCCCCCCCACCCCAAGCCCGCAGGGAGTATGCCTTGTGTTACAAGGTGCCCTCCCCGCTCGGTGGAGGCACCCCCCACCCCATCCCCGCTGCTGGTAAGATCTCTGGTGGCGGGAAGAGGCTCTTAATTGGCCATTAATAGGCCACTTAAAGATCTCAATTGGCCTCTAGGCAGGAAGGTCCCGATACTCTGTGCCTCCCCATCTCTGACTCCGCCTCAGGGGGCCGCATAAGATCCCGGCCATTGTCTCTAAATTATCAGACTGCTTATCCGAGTACTGGCTGGGTGGAAAGTTCCTCCAACCAGATATTGAGAAGGCTGAAGCCATTGTCTTCGGCCTTCACCACAAACTCAGTTACCTGGCCATTTCCTCCATCCCTATTCCTGGCAACTGTGTGCAGCTGAACCAGACTGTTCACAACCTTGGTGTCATAGTTGACCCTGAGATGACCTTCCGACCTCATATTCGTGTCATCACTAAGACTGCCTATTTCCATCTCAGTAACATCACCTGACTCCACCTCTGCCTCAGCTCATCTGCTGCTGAAACCCTCACCCATGCTTTGGTTACCTCTACACTTGACTACTCCAACGCACTCCTGGCTGGCCTCCTACATTCTACCCTTTATAAACTTGAGGTCATCCAAAACTCTGCTTCCCATGTCCTCCTAGCACCAAGTCGCAATCACCCATCACCCATGTACTCGTTGACCTACATTGGTTCACGTTTAAGCAATGTCTCGATTTTAAAATTAAGACCCTTGTTTTCAACTCCTTCCATGGCCTCACCCCTCTTTATCTCTGTAACCTCCTCCAGCCCTAGAACCCTATGAGATATCTGTGCTCCTCTAATTCTGGCCTTTTGAAAAATCCCTGATTTTAATCATTCCACCTAAGCTCTGGAATTCCCTCCTGAAACCTCTCTGCCTCTCCAACTCTCTTTCCTCCTTTAAAAGCCTCCTTATAATCCTCCTCTTTAACCAAGCTTTTGGTCATCTGACCTACTAACGCTGTATGTGGCTCGGTGTCTAATATTGTTTTCTCACGCTCCTGTGAAACACCTTGGAATGCTTTATTAAATTAAAGGCATTATATAAATATAAGTTGTTGTAAGTTGATTTCCTCTGGCTGTTTCTAAGATTCAACAAGTGTTTGATGCTTTCTATAGTTGCGTCAAGTTGCTAAAGTCTACAGGGTGTGATGTAGAAGGTGCTGAAGTACTTTTTGCTGACTTCAAGGCTTCTGCACAAACCAGTTGCTCCCAGACATGGGTGCACTGGTAGGCATTCTCCTTGGCATGACTTGGGGAATGAACAGAGGTCACGCAGAGCAGGACAGGCTGCTGAAGAGAGAGGAGGGGGAGAAGGGCTCTCAGTAGGAGGACATATCCACCTTTATTCTTCAGGGAGCAGTTCACCTACCTGAACCTCAGCGAAGAACAATGTTTGAGACGCCTGCACCTCAGTAAAGATGTCCTCACTGAAATCTGCTGCTTGCTGCAGTGACAACGACAACCTCAGCAGGGCAAGGACAGCATTGCCAGTGGCTGCGAAGGTGATGTGTCCATAAATCTTTGTGTCTGGCTCGTTCCGGGCTGGAACAGATGATATTTGCAACATCTGGACATTTGGCATCCACTGTTCCATAAGGGAGATCACTGAGACTCTGTACGCAAAGAGAGCTGAATACATTTCATTTTCTCTTACCAGAGGGAAGCAGCCAGAGCAAGCTCATGGCTTCTTGCAAATTGCAGCCTTTCTCACAATGCAGGGTTCCATTAACTGCACATAGATTGCTTTGTGGGCATTGTCTGTTACCTCTGCCATATACTGGAACTGAAAGGGATTCCACACCCTCAACATCCAGCTGGTGTGTGGCCATAGGCAGCGAATCATACAGGCCCAAGCCCAGTATCCTGGCAGCAGTCATGATGCCTTCCAGCTGCATTCGTTTGCTGTGCCACCACATATCTGAGCCACCACAGCAAACCAAAGAGTGGCTACTGGGTGATGAGGGCTATCCACTGACGACATAGCTGATGACTCTGGTGCACAACCCATGCACATGTACACAGCATGTATACAAAGAAAGCCATGCTACCACATGAAATGTAATATAGCAAACCATTGTCAGGCTGAAACGATGCTTCCACTGCCTGGACTGCTCTGGTGGAACCCTGACGTACTCAGCAGAGCACGTCTCGAGATTTATCATGGTCTGCTGCATGCTGCACAATCTCACCACCTTGAGGGATCAGCCCTTGCTACCAGCTACACGGTGACCAGCTGAGAAATTGGAGCATGAGGACCGAGGCAACCCCTTTCTGTTTGGGATGTCTGTGAAGAACTCATTCAAGTTCAGTACCAGTAACTGCAAACCCAATTCCCTATTCGCCAACAGTCCCACACATTACCTTGGCCACTGTACAAAAATAAAAACATTCCAAACCAAAAGTATAAATGAAACCATGCCATATTGCATACTAAAGTCAACTAATCACCCTTGGGCATTCCCTTACTGCCTGTATTCCATGTTCTAGTGGTCTTACTCAGTGCAGTGCAGCATGGCTGGGGAAAGGCTGCTGACCTTCCGTGGGGGAGACTCCGGATGGCCTTGGAAAGTGATATTGAGAAGCTCGGATCCTAGAAATCCCAGCAGGAGGACGAATGCTGTCATCTTGAGGAAGGACAACGGGCTCATGCTCCATGTAGCCACTGCCACTGCCCCAGGGTGGTGCCTCAGTAAGCTGGACTGTTGTGAGAGCCTGCAAGGCCCTTTGCATGCTGCAATTCACAGCCATAATGGCAGCAGTCTGAGCTTGCATGAGTACAATCTGAGCTTCCACTACAGTACTCAGAGGTTGAGTGGCTACTGCTTGTGCTGCAATGGAAGTTGAGATATTGGCCATCAGACGCTGCATCATGGCTGTGTCCACAAGTGTGTGAATGGGGTTGGCTTCCACTTCCACGTCAGACAGGATGGGCTCCAAGCTCTGCACAAAGCCCTGTGCCAAGTTGGTGCTGGACTCTTCCATGCTTCTTGCCATTGACAGCAGGCTTTCTGCAGGCTTCTCAATGTACCAAGCATTTCATTATGTACACCCATCATCCATCTGCAGCCTGCCCCTGTGAAGTACCCATCTGAGTCCTTGACAGCAGAACCCATGTGCAACCTCACCCCCTGGCAGACTGGCACCTGCACATTCCTTGCCCCCTGCCCAGGAGATGTGCACTTCGATGGGGCAGCATACAGAAGGACGCTGCTCCAGTCACAGTGCACCTCCTCTTTAGGCAGTATGGGCTGCCTTTAACTGGTGCTAGCCACTCACAACTTTGGCCTCCCACTGATATGTCCAGCCAATGAAGAGTGTGGTTAGCTCTGACTGGACACAGGGATCATTCAAATGAGCAGGCAGCCCTAAGCTGGCAAGCTGCCTGTGTTGCAATCAACTGGTGTTGGGTAATTGTACATTGCGAACCCCATGTTTATTTTCAGTGGCTAGCCAATTTAGCCCCAGTGCATCTCACAGTATTTTATTAACAGATTGCCTTTGCTGATCCATTGCAGGGCTTGTTACCAGGTTACGACACCCGGTGTCACAGCAGAGCAGGAAAGCCCCATTGACAGCTGGATTTGGTTACGGTAGGATTTTTGTTATTGTATAATTTGGTTATAATAGAATTTGGTTACAGTATTACATAGAATTACAAAGATTGTATGGCACAGAAACATGTCATTCAACCCAACCAGTTCATGCCAGCTTTTATGCTCCACATGAACCTCCTCCCATCCTTCCTCAACTAACTCTCTCATCCTAACCCTCTATTCCCTTCTCCCTCATATGCTTATCTAGCTTCCCATAAAATCCATCTATACTATTTATCATCACTCTCTGGGTAAAAACATTTCTTCTGAATTCCCTATTTGATTTCTTCTGACTATCTTTATATTGATGGCCTCTAGTTAAGCTCTTCACCACAAGTAAAAACATTTTCTCTGTGTCCACTCGATCAAAACCTTTCATAATTTTAAAGACCTCTATTAGATCACTCCCCAACATTCTCTTTTCAAAAGAAAAGAGACCCAGCCTGTTCAGCCTTTCCTTGTAGTTCTGGTGTCAGCCTCATAAATCTTTTTGTACCCTCTCCAGTGCTTCTATGTCTTTTTTATAACATGACCAGAATTATACGCAGTATCCCAAGTAAGGTCTAACCAGATTCGATAAACATTTAGCATAACATCTCTACTTTTCAATTCTATCGCTCCAGAAAGAAACCTGAGTGCTTGGTTTGCTTTTTTATGGCCTTATTAACCTGTGCTGCTGTTTTTAGTGATTTGTGTATTTGAACTCCCAGATCCCTTTGCTCCTCCATCCAATTTAATTTCTTATTTTCCAAGTTATATGACCTCCTTATTCTTATCGAAATGTAATATCACTTCTCTATGTTGAAATTCACTTGCTAATTGTATGCCCATTCTACAAGTACAATTAACTTATAGTACAATTTAGTTACAGTTGGATCTGGTTTTGGCAGGATTTGTTAGCTGCTGTGTCTGTATTTCAGTAAATACTAAGGTGGCAGAATGTTAATTAAGATGCAGCTCGAGCCACTGCCTGGATCTTCGAGCCAGAGCTTTATCAGAGTAAAATTCAAATGGTTTCATAGAATATAAATGAGCTGAATCCCATTGCTGTCTCTCATACAGTAGCTCTATCCTTTTTATTTTCCTTTATCGATCTTCAGGATCCTCTCCCCTTCCCACCATTTACTTTGCTTCCAGGCCTCTGTCAGGCCCAGTCTAACTGAACAAGTGATGAAAGATGGAACAGGTCAGAGAGAAGCAGGCTGCTCCCAGTGGTTGAGGGGTCAAAGACGAGGAGCCATAGATTAAATGTAAGAAGGCAGGAGAAACGTCTTCACACGCAGAGTTGAGAGGCTGTAGATTTCACTAGCATGGTTAGTGGTTGAGACAGAACATGTGATCCCGATGTTAATGGGGAGGGAGCAGGGAGGCAGTTTTAAGGTTTTAATTTTTAATTTGGAAAAAGACCCGTTTATTCCTACCCTTTGTTTCCTGTCTGCCAACCAATTTTCTATCCATCGCAATACACTACCCCTAATCCCATGCGCTTTAATTTTACACGCTAATCTCTTATGTGGGACCACCGCACAGTCATTGTGGAGACGAAGTCCTGCCTTCACATTGAGGATACCCTCCTTCGTGTTGTGTGGCACTACCACCGTGCTAAATGGGATAGATTTCGAACAGATCTAGCAATGCAAAACTGGGCATCCATGAGGTGCTGTGGGCCATCAGCAGCAGCAGAATTGTACTTGACCACAATCTGTAACTCATGGCCTGGCATATCCCCCACTCGACCATTACCATTAAGCCAGGAGACCAACCCTGCTTCAATGAAGAGTGCAGGAGGGCATGCCAGGAGCAACACCAGGCATATCTCAAAATGAGGTGTCAACCAGGTGAAGCTACAACACAGGACTATCTGCATGCCAAACTACATAAGCAGCATGCGATAGACAGAGCTAAGCGATCCCTCAACCAACGGATCAGATCTAAACTCTGCAGTCCTGCCACATCCAGCCGTGAATGGTGGTGGACAATTAAACAACTAACAGGAGGAGGTGGCTCCACAAATATCCCCATCCTCAATGATGGGGGAGCCCAGCACATCAGTGCAAAAGATAAGGCTGAAGCATTTGCAACACTCTTCAGCCAGAAGTGCCGAGTTGATGATCCATCTCGGCCTCCTCCTGAAGTCCCCAGCATTACAGATGCCAGACTTCAGCCAATTCAATTCACTCCGCATGATATCAAGAAACGACTGAAGGCACTGGATACTGCAAAGGCTATGGGCCCTGACAATATTCCGGCAATAGTACTGAAGACTTGTGCTCCAGAACTTGCCGCGCCCCTAGCCAAGCTGTTCCAGTACAGCTACAACACTGGCATCTACCCTGCAATGTGGAAAATTGCCCAGGTATGTCCTGTCATTAGTGAACCGGATGGGTTTTTACAACAATCGACAATGGTTTCATGGCCGTCATTAGACTAGCTTTTTAATTCCAGATTTGTTAAGTAAATTCAAATTTGACCTTCTGCTGTGGTGGGATTCGAACCCATGTCTCCAAAGAAATACCCTGGGTCTCTGGATGACTAGTCCAGAGATAATACTCCACCGCCTCCCCTTCACTCAGCTGAACTCAAGAGGTGAGGTGAGAGTGACTGCTCTTGACATCAAGGCAGCATTTGACCGAGTATGGCATCAAGGAGCCCGAGCAAAACTGAAGTCAATGGGAATCAGGGGGAAAACTCTCCGCTGGCTGGAGTCATACCTAGCGCAAAGGAAGATGGTTGTGGTTGTTGGAGGTCAATCATCTGAGCTCCAGGACATCACTGCAGGAGTTCCTCAGGGTAGTGTCCTAGGCTCAACCATCTTCAGCTGCTTCATCAATGACCTTCCTTCAATCATAAGGTCAGAAGTGGAAATGTTCGCTGATGATTGCACAATGTTCAGCACCATTCATGACTCTTCAGATACTGAAGCAGTCCGTGTAGAAATGCAGCAAGGCCTGGACAATATCCAGGCTTGGGCTGATAAGTGGCAAGTAACATTCATGCCACACATGTGCCAGGCAGTGACCATCTCCAACAAGAGAGAATCTAACCATCTCCCCTTGACATTCAATGGCATTACCATCGTTGAATCCCCCACTATCAACATCCTAGGGGCTACCATTGACCAGAAACTGAACTGGAGTAGCCATATAAATACCGTGGCTACAAGAGCAGGTCAGAGGCTAGGAATCCTGTGGCGAGCAACTCACCTCCTGACTCCCCAAAGCCTGTCCACCTTCTACAAGGCACAAGTGGGCGGCACAGTGGCGCAGTGGTTAGCACCGCAGCCTCACAGCTCCAGCGACCCGGGTTCAATTCTGGGTACTGCCTGTGCGGAGTTTGCAAATTCTCCCTGTGACCGCGTGGGTTTTCGCCGGGTGCTCCGGTTTCCTCCCACAGCCAAAGACTTGCAGGTGATAGGTTAATTGTCCATTGTAAATTGCTCCTAGTATAGGTAGGGGAATTGAGTAAAGGCAGGGATGGGGTAGGAATATAGGATTAGTATAAATGGGTGGTTGATAGTCAGCGCAGACTTGGTGGGCTGAAGGGCCTGTTTCAGTGCTGTATCAGTAAATAATAAATAAATATAGTTAGGAGTGTGATGGAATACTGTTCACTTGCCTGGATGGGTGCAGCTCCAACAACACTCAAGAAGCTCGACACCATCCAAGACAAAGTAGCCGCTTGATAGGCACCCCATCCACAAACATTCACTCCCTCCACCACCGACGCACAGTGGCAGCAGTGTGTACCATCTACAAGATGCACTGCAGCAATGTACCAAGGTTCCTTAGACAGCACCTTCCAAACCCGTGACCTCTACCAACTAGAACAACAAGGGCAGCAGATGCATGGGAACAGCTGCTGGCCTTTCCGTGTGCTGGGGGGGGGGGGGGGGGGGTTGCCATGGCAGTCGGGCACAGGGTGCTCGATTAAGGGCCGCCCCCGCCTCCCAACCCACCCTCGGGACCCAAGACACCCCCCCACCCCCTAAACAACTACCCTTGCCTCGCCAGTATGACCAATCTCCCCCGACGAAGCAACCCCAACATACATTAAATCCCGGCTTCATGGCATCCTGCTTGGTCAGCTGGGCTGTAGTCCCAGAAGTGGCCACCACTCCCGGTGGTGCCAATGGGACTAAGAGCTGCCGGCCCGCTGATTGGCTGGAAGCTCGCTGAAGCGGGACCTCCTCCCTCAAGCGGGTGGAAGTCCTGCCTCGGGGCAATTAAAGCCCGGGATCCTTAAAATTCAGGTCGGATTCCCGGGCTAGGCGGAAGTGGGTTCGCCACCGACTTTTACATTGGTGGGGAAGTCCCGTCTGCCTCTGGTAAAATCCAGCTCAATGGGTATTCTTTCAAAGCTGGTCAATTCCACAATTCGGCCGGTGAGAACCGGTTAGTTGAGCTCACACCTCTCGTTGTTTATCAAAATTTTGCAGTGACTAGGAGCAAGGTCTTTGCTAGCCCAGTGACACATAGAACAGCATTTTAATTGCCAAGGGCGGGGGGAGTGGTGGCTTCAGGTGCTGGTAGGTGGTGGGTGCGGTTAAACCACAAAAAGTGGCATAGGGTTGGGATCCTGTCATGATACTGCCCACTTCCTGGTTTATCTTAGATGGGTTTGCAGATGAGCGGAGAACTCCTGTGGAGCTGTCAGGTATGTAATTAAAATATGGAAATGGGCAAATAACTGAGGAGTTAACCCAGGAGTCTGGCTGTAACAGCCAGCACACGGCTTTCCCAACCTGTGAGGAACTCTCCAGGGTTAACACAGTGAACAATGAAACTGACAGGCTGGGAAGCCTTTAAAGAGTGAAATTGCAAAGCTTGTGGCCAGCCTCAGTGAATGGCTTGCCCTTACAGGATTTGTTCTGAGTGCCTGATTTCACTGCTATGAGGGCCATTTCCAACTTCTTGGAAATACTTTCACCTACCTTGGAGTTTACTCACTTTCATCTCAACCTCCCTGCTGTCGGCCTTCACTGCAGCATGGGAGCAACTTAAGCAGCAGTAGCCTGGAGCTCTGATAAAGAGCAACAGGAGCAGCCACACCAGCAGCACTAGCACCAGGAGCCACACAAACAGCAGCAGCACCAACAACACCGGGGGTAGCAACAACACCAATAGTAGCTGCCTTCTCCATGATGACGTTCCACTTCGCAGAATAGAGATGGACACAGAGCTCGCACTTGAAGGTGACAATACTCCCAGCACAGGATCTACAGAGAGAGCATCAGCTTCCTCGACATGATGGAGCAACAGTGCCTCAGGAGACTCAGGCTTTTGCGTCTGGTCATTGCTGACATCTGCAGCCTCCTAGAACAAGACCTCTTCGCAGGTGGGCATGCATTACCAGGTCACCACAGCCCTGAATTTCTTCACCTCCAGCTCCTTCCAGGGATCTGCTGGTGACATCTTCATGATTTCACAATCAACTGCTCACATGAGTATCTCCCAGGTCACCACTCCTCATTTTCCAAGGCTGCTATTTATGCCCATTTTGCCATGAATGAGGTCAGTCAGACACAGAGGGCTGTCAGTTTTGCTGCAAAGGCTAGGTTCCCACAGATGCAGAGAGTCATTGACAGCACACATGGAGCATTCAAGGCACTCACAGGTAAATCTGGAGTATTTATCAATTGTAATGAATTCCAGTCCCTCAATGTCCAGATAGTTTGTGACATTTGGAAGATGATCATGCATGTCAATGTTAGATATCCAGGGAACTTCCATGATTCATTCATTCTGTGGCAATCACATCTGCAGCAGGTTTTCGCTCCTGCACACCGCCTCAGCGGCTGGCTCCTTGGAAACCTTGGGGACATGGCTAATGACTCCTGTAAAGAACCCTACCAGTGATCCAGAAGAGAGATACAACAGGAGCCACCCGATCACAAGGACAATAATAGAGCAAGCCATAGAGTTGCTCAAGATGTACTTCAGGTGCCTCGACAGATCTGGAGCATGTCCCACCAAGAGTCTCCAGAATGATAGTCTGCTCTGCCCTTCACAACATTGCACTGCAGAGAAGAGTGGTGCTGCAGGAAGAGGAAGGTGCAGAACAATTGGCATCCTCTGAGGAGAAGGAGGAGGAGAAGAAAAAAGTGGAGGTGTAAGAGAAGGGTGGCCAGGGTTCCTGCAGCCACTCACCTTGCTGCCAGAGAAGCTCTCAACAGCCTCATACAGACATGCTTTACTTGATCTGAGTATGTGAGGGCATCTGAGAGTGCGATCGGAAACCCTGTACCCACCACCCCCCCAGCCATCACATTCACACCCTTTCCTGCTCATAAAGGCTGATCATATCATTCACCTGAAGGCCAATGTCCAGGGGGAATAGGGGATGTAACAAAGCAGAGGCCAGGAGAGTGAGGAGTTCATATAAAGAGTTTCGTTCATTCAAATTAACATTAACAAAACTCCTTGAACATTGTTGCATGCACCCAATTGAATCCTCTTGCACAACAATTATGTCTTTCTCACCTGCTTCTTCATATTCCCAAGTGGTGCTACTCCTGTGGCTTCAGTAGAGCTCGAGGCAGGCTGCTCGTTCCTCTGCTCTGACAGCTGAGATACATGTGGCCGACGTCCTCTAGATTTTAGAAGCCCTTGAGGGCCCTTCAAAAGACTGTCCCACCTGCACCTACACAGGGGCAGACTCGGCCATCGGGGCAGGAGGCAGCATGTGGGGCTATGTCTGAGGGGGGATGGGGGAGAAGGATGAGAAGAGTCGCCACTTCCATGTACAACAGCAAAATATTGGAAATCTGACATAAAAACAGAAAATGCTGGAAACACTCAGCAGGTCGGGCAGCATCTGTAGAGAGAGAAGCAGAGTTAACATTTCAGATCAGTGACCAGGATGGTCTGAGGTCTCTCTGCTGCTTCCTTGAACAGAGGCCCAGCCAGTCCCCATCCACCACCACCCTCTGTCACCTGGCTGAACTTGTTCTCACATTGAACAACTTCTCCTTCAACTCCACTCACTTCCTCCAAATAACAGGTGTTTCTATGGGTACCCACATGGGTCATAGCTGTGCCTGTCTTTTTGTGGGATATGTAGAACATTCTTTATTCCAGTCCTACTCAGGCTCCCTCCCTCATCTCCTCTTCCAGTACATTGCTAACTGTATCAGTGCCGCTTCCTGCTCTTACCCTGAACAGGAAGATTTCATCAACTCTGCTTCCAACTTTCATCCTCCTCTCACCTCCATCTCTGGCGCTTCCCTTCCTTGACTTCTCTGTCTCCATTTCTGGGGATAGGCTATCAACCAATATTCACTATAAGCCCATTGACTCCCGCAGCTTCCTGGACTACACTTCCTCACACCCCACTTCCTGTAAGGACTCTATTCCATTCTGCCAGTTTCTCCATCTCTGTCGCATCTGTTTGGACAATGCAACATTCCATTCTAGTGTTTCTGATATGTCTTCCTTTTCCTCAATCCAGGATTCCCCTACTCTGTGGCTGACAGAGCCCTCGACCGTGCTCATTCTATTTCATGCACTTCTGCTGTCACTCATTCCCCTCCCTCCAAGAATCATGATGTGGTTTCCCTTGTCCTCACCTTCCACCCCACCAGTCTTCGTATTTAATGGATCATCCTCCGCCATTTCCACCACCTCCAGCGTGAGTCCACCTCCGAACTCATCTTTCCCTCCCCTCCCCTTTCAGCATTCTGAAGGGAGCATTCCCTCCATGTCACCCTGATCCACTCCTCAGTCACCCCCAACACCCCCTCCCGTTCCTATTACACCTTACCATGCAAACACAGGAGATGCAACACCTGCCCTTTTACCTCCTCCCTTCTCATTGTCCAAAGCCCCAAACACTCCTTCCAGGTGAAACAGCAATTTACATGTACTTCATTCCATGTAGTATACTATATTTGTTGCTCACAATGTGGTCTCCTCCACACTGGGGAGACCAAATGCAGACTGGGTGACCGCTTTGCAAGACACCTTTGTTGAGTCCACAAGCATGACCCTGAACTTCTGGTCGCCTATCATTTCAATTCCCTACCTTGTCCCACTCAGACTTCTCTGTTCTCGGCCTCCTGCAGTTTTCCAATGAAGTTCAACGCATACTCAGGGAACAGTAACTTATCTGTCAGTGAGGCACTTTACAGCCTTCTGGACTCAACATTTTTGTTCAACAAATTAAGATCATAACCTCTGCCCCAATTTTGTTTTTTTTGCTGGTTTGTTTTTTCTCTCGTTTCTCTCATTTCCTTTTATTTTGCATTTGGATAGCTGCTATCCTGCCATTTACACCTCCTCTAGACACATCTTTTCACAGAATCACAGAATGGTTACAGCACAGAAGGAGGCCATTCAGCCCACCATTTCTGTGCTGGCTCTCTGAAAGAACAATTTATCTAGGGCCACTCTCCCCACCTTCTCTCCGTAGCCCTGCACATTCTTCCTTTTCAGATAACAATCCAATTCCCTCTTGAATGCCTTGATTGAACCTGCCTCCACCACACGCGTAGGCAGTGCATTCTAGATCCCAACCACTCGCTGTGTGGAAAACTTTTCCTCATGTCACTTTTGCTTCTTTTGCCAATTACCTTAAATCTGTGCCCTCTTGTTCTCGATCCTTCCACCAATGGGAACAGCTTTTCCCTCTCTACTCTGTCCAGACACCTCATAATTTTGAACACCTCTATCAAATCTCCTCTCAACCTTCTCTTATCCAAGGAAAATAGTCCCAACTTCTCCAATATATCTACATAACTGATGTTCCTCATTCCTGGAGTCATTCTCATGAATCATTTCTGTACTCTCTCCAATGCCTTCACATCTTTTCTAAAGTATGGTGCCCAGAACTGGACACAATACTTCAGTTGAGGCAGAACTCAGTGTTTTATACAAGTTCAACATAACTTCCTTGCTTTTGTATTCTATGCCCCTATTAATAAAGCCCAGGATACTGTATGCTTTATTAACCACTCTCTCAACCGGTCCTGCCACCTTCAGTAATTTATATAAATATACACCAGGCCCCTCTGCTCCTGCATCCCCTTTAGAATTGTACCCTTTGTTATTTTGTCTCTCCACATTCTTCCCACCAAGATGAATCACTTCACACTTGTCTGCATTAAATTTCATCTGCCACTTGCCCGCCCATTCCACCAACCTGTCTATGTCTTTCTGAAGTTTTACACAGTCCTTCTCACAGTACACAATGTTTCCAAGTTTCATTTCATCCACACATTTTGAAATTGTGCCTGTACACCAAGGTCTACGTCATTAACATATATCAGGAACAGCAAGGGGGAACTCCACTACAAACCTTCCCCCAGTCTGAGAAACATCCATTAACCACTACTCTCCGTTTCCTGTCACTCAGCCAATTTTGTATCCATGTTGCTACTGTCCCTTTTATTCCATGACCTATAACTTTGCTCAACAAGTCTGTGTGGCACTTTGTCAAATGCTTTTTGGAAGTCCATGTACACCACATCAACAGCATTACTCTGATCAACCTTTTCTGTTTCCTCATTGGAAAATTCCAGCAAGTTAGTGAAACACGATTTGTCCTTCACAAATCCATGCTGGCTTTCCCTAATTAACCCGCATTTGCCCAAGTGACTATTTGATCCCCACCACCAAGGTTAAACTGACTGAATAAGGGTGTAACATTTACAATTCTCCAGTCCTCTGGCACCACCCCTGAATCTAAGGAAGACTGGAAAATTATGGCCAGTTCCTCTGCAATTTCCACTCTCACTTCCCTCGGTCTCCTTGGATGCATCTCATCCGATCCTAGTGACTTATTCACTTAACGTACAGACAGCTTATCCAATACCGCCTCCTTATCAATTTTAAATCCTTCAAGCGTCTGAATTACCTCCTTTTTCACCATTACCTGGGTAGCATCTTCTTCCTTGGTAAAGACAGATGCAAATTATATATTTAATACCTCAGCTATGCCCCTGCCTCTGCGAAATCCCCTTTTTGGTCCCTAATTGGCCCCACTCCTCCTTTTATCACCCTTTTACTATTTGTATGCCTATAGAAGACATTTGGATTCCCTTTTATGTTAGCTGCTAGTCTCTTTTCATATTCTCTCTTTGCTTCTCTTATTTGCTTTTTGCTTCTAATATTCAGCCTGGTTCTCCATTGTACTATCCACCTGACATCTATCATCTTTTTCTTCTTCATCTTAATCTCTAGCTCTTTTGTCATCCAGGGAGCTCTAGATTTGTTTGCCCTACCTTTCCCCTTCGTGGGAATATGCCCATGTCTGTGGGCGCCCTCTATCTCTCCATGGCTGATGCCTAATGTCTGTGCCACCCTGTCAATCTCCAGGACATCCTCCTCCAATGCAGCCAGGCTGGCTGTAGCAGCAGGCTCACCACCACCCCCCCCCCCCCCCCCCCCCCGGTTCCCTGCCTCTCCCTGGAGCTGTTCACTCTCCTCCTGCAATGAGAGAAAGCAGAGAATTATAAGTGTGAGAATGTGCAGAGAGGATGGAATGAGAGCATTTGTGGAGGGTGATTGTGAGGGATGGGTGCGAGATGGCAATAGGAGGAGGGTTAGTGGCTTTTTAGATTGAGATTTGAGGAGGTGCCAGAAGAGAAAGGAATGTATGTAACTACAAGGTGTGTCTGTCAGAGGAATGCTGTGCAGGAGAATGTTCAAGAAGTCAGAGAGTGATAGATGCCACCTGAAAGTTGCACAGCACTCACCTTTTCCTAACCTAATGAGAGAATTAAACCTTTTCTGACACTGAATCAAGGTCCTGGGCACCACACTCCTGCTGTTGACAGCCTCGCCAACCACACCTATTTAGGTTGGGGCCCAGCCTCTTTTTTCCATCCAGAGAAAACAGCACCTCCCACGTCCATATTCTTGCTCCAGTATTCTTCATTAGCAAGGCTTCCTGCAGCCATTCTGACTCCTGCTGGAGTCCTTTTAAAGAGTCTTCTTTGACAGAGTACTGATCGTCATATTGCCAGCACTCCAATTGGTCAGGAAACCCAGAGCGGGATGCTAATGCAGTTTCTGAGTTAAAGAGCCATGGCAAAGCCTGTTACTGAATCAAATGGGTTTCCAACCCATTACCTGCCTCCCTGCTGCATGCAGGTCTGTGAACATAAAAATGCGCTGGAGAGTCACACAGCACAGAAGGAGGCCATTCGGCCCATCGTGCCTGTGCCGGCTCTTTGAAAGAGCTATCCAGTTCACTCCACTCCCCCTGCTCTTTCCCCATCGCCCTGCCAATTCTTTCCTTTTCAAACATCGATCCAATTCCTGTTTGAAAATTAGATAGGCGGTAAGCAGCACTTGGCCTTTTTGTCCTATGGGTTTTTATCTGACAAGACTGTCTATTTTGCTTTTTATTTGCTTTATTTGGGTTGTTAAACTGATGGCAGTAATAGTGCTTCCACATGAAGCTGGTTGGAAAGTTCCTGTGTGAGAAATGAACCTTTTCAAGTTGTTTAGTTTGGTGAGTTCATATTTAAGCACTCCCACCCTCTGAAACAATTCCTGCCTACCGTACAGCTGCAGGGAGTAGACCATCATGAAGCAGTGAGCCTATCTGGAGGAAAAAACAAAAGAACTTGCACTTGTATTACACCTTTCACAACCTCAGAGCATCCCACTTTCCAGCCAATGAAGTGCTTTATGAAGTGAAGTCCCTGTTGAACTGCAGGAAATGCAGCAGCTAGTTTGTACACAGCATGCTCCCACAAACAGCTTGACCAAATCATCATGGCTGCTGATTGAGGGATAAATATTAGCCAGGACACTGGTGAGAAATCCCCTGCTCGTCGTCAAAATAGTGCCCTGGGATCCAGAGTGGTCCCCTTGAATCTGAATTCAATATCATGTCTCATCTGAAAGAAGGCTGCTCCAACTGTACAGCACTCCCTCAGCACTGCACTGGGAGTGTCAGTCTCAATTATGCCCTCAAGTCTCTGGAGTGGGACTTAACCCATGACTTTCTGACTCTCAGAAAACTCAACATTACAGACAGACAGTGCACGAAACGGTGAAGTGGCTGGACTGTCAGGAACACAGCAGGAGGAGGCACAGCTTTTAGTGTGTTGCACACTTTCAGACCTCCTGTAATTTTGCAGTCTTTGAATGCTCACTTCCTGCATGAAGTTCCTTGTTAGATTCACTGAGGGGCTTTCTTGTTGTGTTAGGCCTGTTCAGTCGCCTGCTAAGAGGGAGGAGGTGTGACAACAGCTTGCAGAGACTCGTGCAGTGGTCAGAGTGCTCTCATATCTTTATGTTACTGCAAAGTTGTGATGATAAACAGTTGCTCGAAACCAACGCCAACTTCATGTACAAACCACAAACTTTGGAACATGAGCCCATGCACAATCCATCCACAGTCAATGCCAGAGTAAACCAGGATAAAAGAAGGACCTGCATTTCTATAGCATCCTTCACAACCTCAGGACATCCCAAAGAACTTTACAGCCAATGAAGTCTTTTTGAGGTGTAGTCACATGGCAGCCAATTTGAACACAGCAAAATCCCACAAACAGCAATGTAAGAATCATTAGGTAATCTGTTTTTAGCGATGTTGATTGAAGGATAAACATTGGCCAGGGCACGGGGGAGAACTCTCCTTCTGTGTTTCAAAATAGTTCCATGGAATCTTTTACATCCACCTGAAAGGGCAGACGAGTGCCTCAGTTTAATGCCACATCCAAAAGATGGCACCTCCTATAGTGCAGCACTCCCTCAGTACTGCACTGAATTGTTGGCCTCGATTATGGTGCTGTAGACAGAGATCATTACAGACCTCAGGCTATGAGGGCACAGTGGATCAGGGGAGTTAGTTTTGCATTGCCGTAACAGAGAGCCAGCACAGATACTGTTATATATTGTTACACTATCTGTAAAGTGCTCGGAATTAATTAGCTAGGAACTAGTTGTTATGCGTATATGTTCCAGTGGGGCCACATTCACGGCTGCACTGGAGAGTCATGTGATATGTAACAGAAAACCAGTCTCACCAGTCCCTACCAGGCAGCATGGTGAGCTGTATAAAACACAAAGAGCTCCAGCCATTCCAAGTCTAAAGTGTGGTTATTTCTAACATCTGGGAACCAGAAAACAACAAGAAGATGTAACAGATACTGTGGGCCAAGTAGCTTCCAACCCTGCTGTAAAGCTTTGTGATTCAGTGGTTAGATTGCACAGTGTGTGCTGAGTTAATCTGAGTTGATCTGTTGGTTTCTGTGCTGAAATTGGGCTCAGTGCTCCTGTACTCAGGAGGGATGAAATCAGCCACAGTTCCTGCTCCTGATCATTAACTGGTGATCCCTGCTGGAAATCGTGTTTGTGTGAATATCAGGTAACCAAGGAGCAGGTTGCTCATGCATGAATAACCTTCCAGCAATCCATCGTTTACAGCATGAAGAAAAGCCTTTGGTTAAGATAAGATTTTCCCAGGGGAAAAGCTGAGACCCTAATTTCAGGGCACCAGGAGACCGGCTGAGGCCTCACAGTGCAGGGCACCGGGGAAAGGCCTAACAGTGCAGGGCACCGGGGAAAGGCTGAGGCCTCACAGTGCAGGGCACTGGGGAAAGGCTGAGGCCTCACAATGCAGGGCACTGGGGAAAGGCTGAGGCCTCACAATGCAGGGCACCGGGGAAAGGCTGAGGCCTCACAGTGCAGGGCACCGGGGAAAGGTGAGGCCTCACAGTGCAGGGCACCGGGGAAAGGCTGAGGCCTCACAGTGCAGGGCACTGGGGAAAGGCTGAGGCCTCACAGTGCAGGGCACTGGGGAAAGGCTGAGGCCTCACAGTGCAGGGCACCGGGGAAAGGCTGAGGCCTCACAGTGCAGGGCACTGGGGAAAGGCTGAGGCCTCACAGTGCAGGGCACTGGGGAAAGGCTGAGGCCTCACAGTGCAGGGCACTGGGGAAAGGCTGAGGCCTCACAGTGCAGGGCACTGGGTAAAGGCTGAGGCCTCACAATGCAGGGCACCGGGGAAAGGCTGAGGCCTCACAGTGCAGGGCACCGAAGAAAAGCTGAGGCCTCACAGTGCAGGGCACTGGGGAAAGGCTGAGGCCTCACAGTGCAGGGCACCGGAGAAAGGCTGAGACCTCACAGTGCAGGGCACTGGGGAAAGGTTGAGGCCTCACAGTGCAGGGCACTGGGGAAAGGCTGAGGCCTCACAGTGCAGGGCACTGGGGAAAGGCTGAGGCCTCACAATGCAGGGCACCGGGGAAAGGCTGAGGCCTCACAGTGCAGGGCACCGAAGAAAAGCTGAGGCCTCACAGTGCAGGGCACCGAAGAAAGGCTGAGGCCTCACAGTGCAGGGCACTGGGGAAAGGCTGAGGCCTCACAGTGCAGGGCACTGGGGAAAGGTTGAGGCCTCACAGTGCAGGGCACTGGGGAAAGGCTGAGGCCTCACAGTGCAGGGCACCGGGGAAAGGCTGAGGCCTCACAGTGCAGGACACCGGGGACAGGCTGAGGCGTCACAGTGCAGGGCACCGGGGAAAGGTGAGGCCTCACAGTGCACGGCACCGGGGAAAGGCTGAGGCCTCACAGTGCAGGGCACTGGGGAAAGGCTGAGGCCTCACAGTGCAGGGCACTGGGGAAAGGATGAGGCCTCACAGTGCAGGGCACCGAAGAAAGGCTGAGGCCTCACAGTGCAGCGCACCGAAGAAAGGCTGAGGCCCCACAGTGCAAGGCACTGGGGAAAGGCTGAGGCCTCACAGTGCAGGGCACTGGGGAAAGGCTGAGGCCTCACAGTGCAGGGCACCGAAGAAAGGCTGAGGCCCCACAGTGCAGGGCACTGGGGAAAGGCTGAGGCCTCACAGTGCAGGGCACTGTGGAAAGGCTGAGGCCTCACAGTGCAGGGCACCGGGGAAAGGTGAGGCCTCACAGTGCAGGGCACCGGGGAAAGGCTGAGGTCTCACAGTGCAGGGCACTGGGGCAAGGCTCAGGCCTCACAGTGCAGGGCACCGGGGAAAGGCTGAGGCCTCACAGTGCAGGGCACCGAAGAAAGGCTGAGGCCCCACAGTGCAGGGCACTGGGGAAAGGCTGAGGCCTCACAGTGCAGGGCACCGGGGAAAGGCTGAGGCCTCATAGTGCAGGGCACCGGGGAAAGGCTGAGGCCCCACAGTGCAGGGCACTGGGGAAAGGCTGAGGCCTCACAGTGCAGGGCACCGGGGAAAGGCTGAGGCCTCACAGTGCAGGGCACCAGCGAAAGGCTGAGGCCCCACAGTGCAGGGCACTGGGGAAAGGCTGAGGCCTCACAGTGCAGGGCACCGGGGAAAGGCTGAGGCCTCACAGTGCAGGGCACCGGGGAAAGGCTGAGGCCTCACAGTGCTTGGCTTCCAGGGCAGTTCAACATATAGTTTTAAATACAGTTTCGTCTGCTCAAGGTGCGACTGGCAAACTCATAACATCCTTTTTCACTGACCTCTTTCAGTTAATTTGGAGTGAAGAACCACTCCTTTAATATGACTTGATAAACAATCCACTGCGGGAGACAGGAAATAAAGTCTGGTGCCTCTCACACAGGGTAAATTTTGTGTAAATTACAGATTGGAATGTGTTACACGGGATAACATACAGACTGCAGCACATTACACATGGGATAACATGCTGACTCTGATGCATTATATACAGGATTAAACACCGGTTGCTGTGTGTTATACATGGGCTAGCACGTAGACTGCAGCATGTTACATGGTGTCATGCAGTCTCCCCACCTGCCAAGAATGAGGCATACAAATTTTGTCCTATGAACACTGATTTTAAACTGTTGCTGGAGCAAGGAAATGACTTCTTAAGCAGATCAGCCGTAGCTGGAAAAAACATTTGCATACCAACAGACAGTGCTTGGAGGGATAAAACGGCTATTCCCTGCTCCAATTTAACCCACATTGGACTTTGAGCACCAGGTATTGTGTATCAGAAGAGACATTCCAGGATCGGCTAAGACAAGAGAATCTGCAAACAGATGTGGTCTAACCAGCTAGTCACATGACTAACCTGCTTGACAACCTGGATTTTTCTGAACTGTACAAAGAGTTTGAGCTGAGAAAGACTGTTTGCTCCTGGAGTGAGAAGATCTCTCCTGTCTGCTCCCACCTCTTTCTCACAAGCCTCTGGACCCACTGAGGCCACATGAACTTCAAGAGAGAAAAGTCTCCTACATTGAACAAGGTTTAAGAAGAATACTGGGCCCCAATGAAAAGCAAGATCTACCTACAATCAAGGTCTTTACAGCGAGCTCGAAGAACAGTAACCAAAACCATCTTCAGATATTACCTCAAACTTTTCCATTGTATTTCCTCTGCTCTTTTCTGTCTCGATCTGTATGTTTGTATCACATATGCATGCTAGCTTGGGTGTGTCATGTAGCCGTAGGCGTTAACCGAATTAAAGTTTAAGTTTAATAAAGTTCAACCTTTTTTCTCTAAACTTATGAAAACCTGTTTGGCTAGTTTCTTTGGAATTCTCTACCACGGAAAGCAGTTGAGGCCAAATCATTAAATATATTCAAGAAAGAGTTAGATATATTCTTAGGGCTAATGGGATTAAGGGATACGGGGAGAAAGCGGGAACAGGTTACTGAGTTTGGATGATCAGCCATGATCGTATTGAATGGTGGAGCAGGCTCGAAGGGCTGAATGGCCTACTCCTGCTCCTATTTTCTATGTTTCTATAATTGGAAAGCAGTGAACAAGGATTCACCAAGGGGGAGCTAAAAAAAAAGTGTTTAAAATTAAACCCTGTTATGGTAAGACCAGGTGAAGGCTGAGAGGGAACCCTAGACCCCTTTCTCAACTGGTCGTAACAATGGGATAACATGCAGATTGCAGTGTGTTACACAGGATAACAAGTAGAATACAACACATTACACGGGATAACATAAAGACTGCAGTCTGCTATAAATGGGATAACATGTAGACTGCAGCGAATTACATACAAGATAACATACAGACTGCAGCACATTAAACATGGGATAACACACAGACTGCATTATGTTATACATGGGACAATGTGCAGACTGCAGTGTGTGACAGAGGATAATACACATGTATCAAGGGATATGGAGACTAGTGTCAACCATTTCTAAGAGGGTAGCATTCTTGCTTCTGAGCCTGAAGGTTTTGGGTTCAAGCCCCACTCCAGGACTTGAGCACAAAAATCTCGGCTTTTCTTTCTTTCATTGATCTTATTGAATGGCAGACCAGGCAAGAAGGGCCATATAACCTACTCCTGTTCTGATATCCTACAAAAAGAAAAAAAAGAAATACTTACATTTATGTATGTTTCACAACCACCAGACATCTCAAAGTGTTTTACAGCCAATGAAGTACTTTTGAAATGAGGCAACCAATTTGCACACAGCAAAGTCCTGCAAACAGCACTGAGATAGTGACCAGATAATCTGTCTTAATGATGTTAATTGAGGGTTAAATATTGCCTAGGACATCAGGGAGAACTCCCCTGCTCTTCTTTGAATTAGTACCATGGGATCTTTTACATCCACCTGAGGGGGCAGACGGGGGCCTCAGTCTTATCCAAAAGACAGCACCTCTGACAGCACAACAGTCCCGTATTACTGCACTGGAGTATCAGCTTTGATATTTTTACTCAAGTCCTAGAGTGACTCAGAGGTGAGAGAGATACCCACTGAGCCACAGCTAACACTATTGCTCTTATAAAATAGTTAGGTTCTTATAATATACAGTATTCCAGAGACTATCTGCCCCTGTGCATATCAGAGATTAACAGACCCTGTGTACATTATAGAGAACAGCAACTCCAGTGTATATGATACGGAATAACAGCCTGCAGAGAACAGCAATACTCACATGAATGTGACATTCTTGGGAATATTTTACAGACCTGTGCAATCCCAGCTTCTCCAATCTACACACATAACTGAAGTCCCTCACTCCCGGAACGATCCTCGTCAATCTTTTCTGCACCCTCTCTAATGCCTTCACATGCTTCTTGAAGTGTGGTGCCCAGAATTGACGCTGAACCAGTGTTTTATAAAGGTTCACATAACTTCCTTGCTTTTGTGCTCCATGCCTCAATTTATAAATCCCAGGATCTCGTAAGCCTTTTTAACAAAGCCGATTACAAAGGTATGATGGGAGAACTGGCTAAGGTTAATGGGGTAAATATACTGTAAAGGTATGGTGGTAAATGAACAGTGGGAAACATTTAAAGAAACAATTCAAAGGGTTCAATAAAAGTACATTCCATTCAAAAACAAAAACTCGTCAAGAAAGACCCATCCATGACTCACTCAGGAAGTTGAGCATATTAGACTAAAAGAAAAGGCTTACAATGTTGCAAAAAATAGTAGCAAGTCTGAGGATTGGGAGTGTTTTAGAAACCAGCAAAGGGCCACCAAAAAATTAATAAAAGGGGAAAAATAGAATATGAGAGTAAACTATCCAGCAATATAAAAACAGATTGTAAGGGCTTTTATAAGTACATAAAAAGGAAGAGTAGCTAAAGTAGACATTGGTCCCTTAGAGGCAGAGACAGGAGAAATCATTATAGGGAATGAGGAAATGGCAGAGACATTGAACAAATATTTTGTGTCTGTCTTCACAGTAGAAGACACAAGTTCCATACCAGAAATAGGCAGTAACCTAAAAGAGTGAGGAAATTAAGGATATTGATATCAGTTGAGAAAAAGTATTGGAGAAACTCGAGGGACTAAAATCTGACAAGTGCCCGGGACCGGATGCTGCAAGACCTGGACAAGATCCAGGCTTGGGCTGATAAGTGGCAAGTAACATTCATGCCACACAAGTGCCAGGCAATGACCATCTCCAACAAGAGAGAATCTAACCATATCCCTTTGATGTTCAAAAGCATTACCATCACTGAATCCCCCACTATGAATATCCTGGTGGTTACCATTGACCAGAAACTGAACTGGACCAGCCACATAAATACTGTGACTACAAGAGCAGGTCAGAGGCTGTGGCGACTAACTCACCTCCTGTATCCCCAATGCCTGTCCATCATTTACAAGGCACAAGTCAGGAGTGTGATGAAATACTCTCCACTTGCCTGGTTGGGTACAGCTCCAACACCATCCAGGCCAAAGCAGCCCACTTGATTGGCACCCCATCCACCACCTTCAACATTCACTCCCTCCACCATTGACACACAGTAGCAGCAGTGTCTACCATCTACAAGATACACTGCAGAAACTCACCAAGGCTCCTTCGACAGCACCTTCCAAACCCACGACATCTACCACCTAGAAGGTCAAGGGCAGCAAGCCACACACTATCCTGACTTGGAACTGTAATCGCTGTTCCTTTACTGTCACTGGGTCAAAATCCTGGAACTCCCTTCCTAACAGCACTGTTGATGAACCAACACCCCAAGGACTGCAGCAGTTCAAGAAGACAGCTCTCAAGGGCAATTAGGGACGGGCAATAAATGCTGGCCTAGCAGCTCCTGTCTATACTGTAGAGATAGCATCCCCTATGTATATTATAGAAAATACTAACCTTTGTGTATATTCTAAAGATTAGCAGCTCCTGTGTGTGTCATTGTCAAGAGCAGCCCTTTGTACACTATACAGAATTGCAACCGCTTTGTGTATTAGAGAATAGCAGCCTCTGTGTATATTGTAGAGAATAGTCGTCCTGTGTATATTATAGGACATGGCAGTCCGTGTATATAATATCGGGAATACCTATATGTAAGAACATATGAATTAGGAGAAGGAGTAGGCCATTCGGCCCCTTGAGCCTGCTCCACCATTTGATAAGATCATAGCTGATCTGATTATGGCCACAACTCTACTTTCCTGTTATAACCTTTGAATTCCCTATTAATCAAGAATCAATCTAACTTAACCTTATAAATATTCAATGACCCTACCTCCACTGCCTTCTGGGGAAGAGAATTTCACAGACTCTCAACCCTCAGATAAAAAAATTCTCCTCATCTCCATCTTAAGTGGGAGACCTGTTATTTTTAAACTGTGTCCCCTGGTTCTATTCTCTCCCATAAGGGGAACTTCCTTTCAGCAACCACCCTGTCAAATCCCCTCGTGATCTTATATGTTTCAATAAGATCACTTCTCCAATGGATACAGACCCAACCTGCTCAGCCTTTCCTCATAAGATAACACCTTCATCCCAGGAATCAGTCGAGTGAACCTGCTCTGAACTGCTTCTAATGCAGTTATATCCTTTCTTACGTCAGGAGACCAAAATTGTATGCATTACTCCAGATGTGGTCTCACCAATGCCCTGTACAATTGTAGCAAAACTTCCCTGCTTTTGTATTCCATTCCCCTTGCAATAAACGGCAACATTCCATTTATCTTCCTAATCACTTGCTGTACCTGCATACTAACCTTTTGTGGATCATGTATCAGGATACCCAGATCACTCTGTACTGCAGAGTTCTGCAGTTGCTCTCCATTTAAATAATATACAGCTTTTCTATTCTTCCTGCCAAAGTGCACAAGTTCACATTTTCCCACATTATATGCCATTTGCCAAATTTTTGCCCATTCACTTAACCTACCTATATCCATTTGCAAACTCTTTATGAATTGCTGCTGTGTATCTTAGAGAGAGTATTATTTCTTGTGTATCTTAATGTGAACAGGAGCCCTAAGTATATTATAGAGAATAGCATTCTGTCTGTTATAGGGAGTGACATTCTCTGCATATATTTTAGAAAATAGCAGCACCTGTGTGTATTTTATAGAGAATACAGTCCCTGAGTCTATTATAGGGAATAACAAACCCTATGCATATTTTGGAGTATAGCAGCCCTTGTGCATATTATGGTGAATAGCAGTCCCTGTGTATTACAGGAAATAACAGTGTCTGCGTATATTATAGAGAATAGCAGCTGCTGTGCGAGTTGTAGAGGATAACAGCCCCCCTTATAAAGAAGGCTGCGTTTGCTGACAACGCAACCACTAGGTGACGCTGTACTAGCACATGCACAAATGCAGCCTAACGTACGGGATGACGTATGTGTTACGCGATGACAGTGGCGCATGCGCCATGACATTTTCCGCGCATGCGCCAACCAGTCCTGGCAAAACAGCAGGCCGCGCATGTGCAGAGAGCAGCAGCCCATTTGCACATGTGTGCGACTTGCAGCGGTCTGATGATGTTGGTGGGCTGCTGCGTTGTCAGGAGTGACTTTGTATAAAGAATAGCAGCTACTGTGTATGTCATTGAGAATAACAGCACCTGTATATAATAGAGAATAATAGTCCTTGTGTACATTAGAGTGAATAGCAGCCTCTGTCTGTATTATAGAGAATAACAGCCCATGTCTGTATTAAAGGTTTTAACAGGCCTCCTCTTTATTGTAGAGAATAGCAGTCCTGGGCAGAGATAGGGAATGTCAGTCCCTGTGTATACTACAGGGAGTAACATTCCCAGTGTATATTATAGAAAATAGCAGCTCCTCTGCATATTATAGAGAAAAGGAGTCCTGTGTATATTATGGAGAACAAGAAATGCTGGAAATACTCAGCAGGTCTGGCAGCATCTGTGGAGAGAGAAGCAGAGCTAATGTTTCAGGTCAGTGACCCTTCTTCAGAACTAGCAAATATTAGAAATGTAAAAGGTTATAAGCAAGTAAAGCAGGGGTGGGGCAAGAGATAACAAAGGAGAAGGTGTAAATAGGACGAGGTCACAGAATAGCTGACCTGAAGGTCGTGGAGCAAAGGCAAACAATATGTTAATGGTGTGTTGAAAGACAAAGCATTAGTACAGATAGGGTGTTAATGGACTGAAAATTGAAAAGCCGCAAGAACAAACATGAAAAAGAAATATTGGGTAAGCAAACTAAGATGAAATAAAATAAAACAAAAAAATATAGAAAAAAAGAAAAAGAAAAATTAACTATAAATAAAAGTAAAATGGGGGGCCCTTCATGCTCTCAAATTATTGAACTCAATGTTCAGTCTGGCAGGCTGTAGTGTGCCTAATTGGTAAATGAGATGCTGTTCCTCGAGCTTGCGTTGATGTCTACTGGAACACTGCAGCAAAGATGGAAGGCAAGTCAGAAGATTGGACAGAATATTAAAAAAAGCAAAGAATGGCTAAAAGATTGATAAGGAAGGTAAAATTAGAGTATGAGAGAAAGCTAGCTAGAAATATAAAGACAGATAGTAAGAGTTTCTATAGATATTTTAAAAAAGAGTTAACAAAGTGAGTCTGGGGAATTAATAATGGATAATAAGGAGATGGCAGATGAATTGAACAGGTATTTTGCATTGATCTTCACTATTGAGGATACAAGTAACATCCCAGTATTAGCTTAATGGAAGGGAGGGAGGAATGCAAGAAAATTGCAATCACCAGGGAAGTGGTACTGAACAAATTGCTGGAGCTGTGGGCTGACAGGTCCCCGGGTCCTGATGGACATCATCCTAGGGTGTTAAAAGAAGTGGCTAGTGAAATAGTTGATGCGTTCGTTTTAATTTTCCAAAATTCCCCAAATTCGGGGAAGGTTCCGTTAGATTGGAAAATAGCAAATGTAACTCCTTTATTCAAAAAAGGAGGGAGACAGAAAACAGGACATTACAGGCCAGTTAGCTTAACATCTGTCTTAGGGAAAATTTTAGAAGCTATTATTAAAGACATTATAGCAGGGCATTTAGAAAAATTCAAGGTAATCAGGCAGAGTCAACATGGTTTGTGAAAGGGAAATCATATTTAACCAATTTATTGGAGTTCTTTGAGGGAGTTACATGTGCTGTGGACAAAGGGGAACTGGTGGATGTATTGTACTTAGGTTTCCAGAAGGCATTTGATAAGGTGCCATATCAAAGGTTATTGCAGAAAATAAAAGCTCATGGTGTAGGGGGTAACATATTGATATGGATAGAAGATTGGCTAGCTAACAGGAAACAGAGAGTAGACATAAATGGGTCATTTCTGGTTGGCAAGATGTAACAAGTGGTGTGCCACAGGGATCTGTGCTGGGGCCTCAACTTTTTACAATGTATATAAATGAATTAGGTGAAGCTACTGAAGGTATGGTTGCTAAATTTGTTGATGACACAAAGATAGGTAGGAAAGCAACTTGTGAAGAGGACATAAGGAGGCTACAAAGGGATACAGATAGATTAAGTGCGTGGGCAAAGACCTGGCAAATGGAGTACAATGTGGGAAAGTGGGAAATTGTCCACTTTGGCAGGAAGAATAAAAAAGAAGCATATTATCTAAATGGTGAGAAATTGCAGAGGGATCTGGGTGTCCTAGTGCATGAATCATAAAAGGTCAGTATGCAGGTACAGCACGTAATTAGGAAAGCTAATAGAATGTTATTGTTTATCGCGAGGGGAATTGAATACAAAAGGAGGGTGGTTATGCTTCAGCTATACAGGGCATTGGTGAGACCACATCTGGAGTACTGTGTACATTACTGGTCTCCTTATTTAAGGAAGGATGTAAATGCGTTGGAGGCAGTACAGAGAAGATTTACTAGACTAATACCTGGAATGGGTGGCCTGTCTTACGAGGAAAGATTGGACAGGCGAGGCTTGTATCCGCTGTAATTTAAGAGAGTAAGAGGCGACTTGATTGAAACATATAAGATCCTGAGGGGTTTTGACAGGGTGGATGTGGAAAGAATGTTTCCCCTTGTAGGAGAATCTAGAACTAGGGGTCACTGTTTAAAAATAAGGGGTTGCCCATTTAAGACAGAGATGAGGAGAAATTTTTTCTCTCAGAGGGTCATGAGTCTTTGGAATTCTCTTCCTCAAAAGGAGGTGGAAGCAGAGTCTTTGAATATTTTTAAGGCAGAGGTAGATAGATTCTTGATAAGCAAAGGAGTGGAAGGTTTTCGGGGGTAGGTGGGAATGTGGAGTAATCAGTTCAGCCATGAACTTATTGAATGGCGGAGCAGGCTCGAAGGGCTGAGTGGCCTACTCCTGCTCCTAATTCATATGTTCGTATGTTCTTATTCTGAGACTGTATCCCCTGATTCTGGACCCCACCTGCCAGAGGAAACATCCTTCCTGCATCTACCCTGTCGAGCCCTGTAGGAATTTAGTATGCTTCAATGAGATCACCTCTCATTCTTCTAAACTCTAGAAGATACAGGCCCAGTCTCCTCAATCTCTCCTGATAGGACAATCCCGCCATCCCATGGATCAGTCTGGTGAACCTTCGTTGTACTCTCTCTATGGCAAGTATATCCTTCCTTAGGTAAGGAGACCAAAACTGCACACCATACTCTAGGTCCGGTCTCACCAAGGCTCTATACAATTACAGCAAGACTTCTTTACTCCTGTACTCAAATCCTCTTGCAATAAAGGTCAACATACCATTTGCCTTGCTAATTACTTGCTGCACCTGCATGTTAGTTTTCAGTGATTTATGAACAAGGACACCCAGGTCCCTTTGGATATCAACACTTCCCAATCTCTCACCATTTAAGAAATACTCTGCATTTCTGTTTTTCCTACCTAAGTGGATAACTTCACATTTTTCCACATTATATTCCATCTGCCATGTTCTTTCTCACTCACTTAGCCTGTCTAAATCCCTTTGAAGCATCTTTATATCCTCCTCACAACGCACATTCTCATCTAGTTTTGTGTCATCAGCAAACTTGGAAGTATTTCATTTGCTCACCACATCGAAATTGATATATATTGTGAACAGCTGTGACCCCAGCACTGATCCTTGCAGTACCCCACTCGTCACAGCCTGCCAACCTTCAAATAACCCAATTATTCCTACTCTCTGTTTTCTGTTCGTAAACCAATTCTCAGTCCATGCCATTGTATAACCCCTAATCCCATGTGCTCCAATTTTCCTTACTAACCTCCTGTGTGGGACCTTATCGAAAGCCTTCTAAAAATCCAAATACACCACATCCACTGATTCACCCTTATCTATTCTGCTAGTTACATCCTCAAAAAACTGTAACAGGTTTGTCAAACATAATTTCCCTTTCATAAATCCATGTTGACTTTGCCCAATCCTCCCATTATTTTCTAAGTGTTCAGTTATCACATCGTTTATAATAGATTCTAGCATTTTCCCTACTACTGATGTCAGTCTAACGGGTCTGTAGTTCCCCGTTTTCTCTATCCCTACCTTCCAATCTGCAGGAACCAATTCAGAATCTACAGAATTTTGGAAGATGATCACCAACGCATCCACTATCTCTACAGACACGTCTTTCAACACACTGGGATGTAGATCATCAGGTCCAGGGATTTATCAACATTCAGTCCCATTAATTTCTCCAGTACTACCTTTTTACTAATGCTAATTTATTTCAGTTCCTCATTCGCACTCGTCCCTTAGCATTCCTGGGAGGTTTTTTGTGTTTTCCTCCAAGAAGTCAGACACAAGTATTTGTTTAGTTTATCTGCCTTTTCCTTATTCCCCATTATAAATTCTCCTGTCTCTGCCTCTAGTGGGCCCACATCTGTCTTTGCTCATCTTTTCCTTTTTACATACCTAAAGAAACTTTTACAGTCCGTTTTTAATGTTTGTGGCTAGTTTACTTTCATATTTTTTTCCCTTCTTTCTGCATTTCTTGGTCCTCCTTTGCTGAATTCTAAAATGCTCCTAATCCTCAGACTTACTACTGTTTTGGTAGCTTTATAAGCCTCTTCCTTTGCTCCAATATAATCTTTAACTTCACTTGTTAGCCATGTTTGGCTCAGCTTTCCTGCTGGGTTTTTGTGCCTCAAAGGAATGTAAATTTGTTTTAAACCATATATTAATACATTAAATGCTAGCCATCATAACTTTTAATGTAGCTTTCCAATCTACCACAGCCAATTTGCCCCTCATACCTTTGTAGTTCCCTTTGTTTAGATTTAAGACCCTAATTTCGGATTGAACTACATCATTTTCAAACTTAATGTAAAATTCTATCGTATTATGGTCACTCTTCCCTTGAGGCTCTTTTACAACGAGATATTAATTAGCCCTTTCTCATTGCACAATACTGGATCTAAAACAGCTTGTTCTCTAATTGATTCCTCAACATACTGTTCCAGAAAACCATCTCATTTATTCCAGAAATTGGTCCTTCACAGCATTCGTGCTAATTACGTTTACCCAGTCTACATTTAGATTGAAGTCCCCCATGATTACTGTATTATCCTTGTTACATGCACCTCTAATTTCCTGATTTATATCATGCCCTACATTACCACTACTATTTGGTGCTCTTTAAACAACTCCTACCAATGTTTGCTGCCCCTTGCTGTTTGTGAGCTCTACCCAAACTGATTCTACATCTTGATCTTTCGATCTAAGATCCAATCTCACTAAGTTGGCAGGAGTGTGGAAACCAAAAGATAATATTAGAGAGGAATACCAAGATGCAGAGAATACAGGGAGAGATAAGTAGTACTAGAATAAAGAATAGTAATTTAGTAAGTGGGGTCAGAGTAAGGGAGAAAGAAATAAAGTCTAAATCACTGTGACAGTGCATATATATGAATGCGCGGAGTATGGTTCATAGGATTGGTGAGTTCCAGGCACGGATTGCCATGTGGAAATACAATGTTTTGGCAAAAACAGAGACATGGCTCAAAGAAGGACAGAACTGAGTGTCAAATATTCTTGGATACAAGGTGCTCAGGAAAGATCGGAAAAGGAAAAAAGGGGAGGGGTTGTGGTATTGATTAAGGACAGCATTGCAGTGCTGGACAAAGAGGATGTCCCAGTCAGGTCGAGGACAGAATATATTTGGCTAGTGCTAAGGAACAAAAGAGGAGCGATTACAATGCTCAGTGTAGTCTATAGGCCACCAACTAGTGGGAAGGATGTGGAGGAACAAATTTGCAAGGAAATTACAGAGAGATACAAAAATAATAGGGCAGTTATAATGGGGGACTTTAATTATCCAAATATAGACTGGGATAGACTTGATAAGTAGTGTAAAGGGCAGTAAGGGGCAAGAGTTCCTAGAGTATTTGGAAACATTTTCTACAGCAGTATGTTTCCAGTCCAATGGGAAAGGGGGCATTGCTAGATCTGGTTCTTGGACATGAGGTGGGCCAAGGGGATCAAGTATCAGTAGGAGAGCATTTCGGGGACAATGATCATTCTATCATAAGGTTCAGGCTGACTATGGAAAAGGACACATAATAATCCAGAGTAAGAATACTTAGCTGGGGGAAAACCAAATTCAATGGGGTAAGAATGGATCTGGGATGAATAAGTTGGAGCCAAAGATTGGCAGGAAAAACAGTAGCTGAACAATGGGCTACCTTCAAAGAAGAGATATTTCAGGCACAATAAAGGTATATTCTCACAAAAGAGAAAGGTAGGTTAAATAAAGCCAGAGCTCCCTGGATGACAAAAGAGATAGAAATTAAGATAAAGAAGAAAAGGTGTGCCTATGACAGGTGTCAGATAGAAAATACTATTCAGAACCAGGCTGAAAGGAGAAGGTTCAGAGGGGAAATAGAAAGCAGATAAGAGAAGCAAAGAGAGAGTATGAAAAAAGACTGGCGGCTAACATTAAAGGGAATCCAAAAGTCTTCTATAGACATATAAATAGTAAAAGGGTGATAAAAGGAGGACTGGAGCCAATTAGGGACCAAAAAGGGGATTTATGCATGGAGGTAGAGGGCATAGATGAGGTATTAAATGAATACTTTGCATCTGTCTTTACTAAGGAAGAAGATTCAACCCAGGAGGTAATTCAGACACTAGAAGGGTTTAAAATTGATAAAGAGGAGGTATTGGATAGGCTGTCTGTACTTAAAGTGGATAAGGCACCAGGACCAGATGAGGTGCATCCAAGAATACTGAGGGAAGTGAGGGTGGAAATTACAGAGGCACTGACCATAATTTTTCAGTCTTCCTTAGACTCATGGGTGGTGCCAGAGAACTGGAGAATTGCAATTGTTACACCCTTGTTCAAAAAAGTGTGTAAAGATAAGCCCAGTAACTACAGGCCAGTCAGTTTAACTTTGGTGGTGGGGAGATTCCTAGAAAGAATAATTTGGGACAAAATTAATAGACACTTGGACAAATGCGTGTTAGTCAGGGAAAGCTAGCACGGATTTGTTAAGGGAAAAGTCTCCAGCCGCAGATGCTTACTACAGGTGTGCTTGCCTTGGATTACTCAGATATCCACGAGCTCCCACACATCACCTGCCCTATTATCTTTATAGTGTTTAATTAATTGTTTCACTGATTACATTTTAATTAATGTCTCTAGTCCTGCCTATGCTTATATTCTTATTATTTCAATAAATGTTCTACTTACCCTGATGGAAATTCCCTAGTTAAGATAAAAAGGAAATACTCACCAGCCAATCTAATAAGGTTTACTACTATTAGTAAACCTTTACTACTTCTAATAAATCCTAACAATTACTAAAATTACCTGCAATTTGAAAGATAAATGAGAAAAATACTCACCAACCAATCAACTACCTGTTTTTCTATGACGTCACACTTCCATTTTTCTCGGAACACAGTCAGTCCGTTCAGGAGCCACAGACTGGACAGGATTGGACTGGTTCTTTTCAGTGCTGCTGTCTGTCTCCAGGTCCTCCACTCTCCTACTCTTTTAGACAGTGCTGTCTGTAATGAGAAGCTTTTTATGTTGTCTCATGCAACATAAAATGAGATGCATGGAGTTCAGTTGATTGAAGATTTCAAAGCAGAGCTAACTAATATATACAATACAGAGCAAACTATTTACAGAAGCTGACTTTTGGTATTACAGTTACAGAGTGACTCTGGCATGTTGTCACATGACTGTATCCTGGTACTCAGCCAATGACTCCGGTACATATCTTTGAGGATTTGGACTGATAAGATATTTGCACTAGTGCCGGTGTCAATCTTGACCCTGAGTGTATGTTTGCCAGCTTTCTTTGGGCACACAATGTTAATAGCTTCCAGTTGTTTGACTTCATCAACATGATGCGTCAGGTTCACAATGTGGAAGGCCTGATCATCTTCTGTCTGAGAACTGCTTGTCTCTGAGTCTTGTCTCAGATTTATTTCGCTGTGGACCTCATGTATCGGCTTGCATTTATGCAAGGCTCTGGCACTTTCCTTGCTGATTTTGCCATGTTGCTGCACCTGTCTTCTGTTGGCTGTTGGCTCATGTCCCACTGTGATTTCTGGCTGTGTCTTTCGAGCATAGGCAGGCCCAGTGTCCTCTTGCACTGTATGCCTTGTACAGGTCTCAAAATGCAGGGCAATTTCACCATGAGTGGGACAGCCAGCACTTGCCACGTAGCTTGCTTGCTCTTTTTGACCTGGTTATGGTGCCAATATTGTTGGTTCACCTAATATTTGCAGGTGCTGTTGTCCAGCTACAATGGCTTTGTATTTCCTGCCATCTTCCAGCAGTGCATCAATGCTGTGACTTTTCATTTTTCCCAATAGGTCCTTCTGAAATGCTTCAATAGGTGTTGATACAATCACCGGCTCCATTATTCAGTCTGATAGCTCTGATACTGCATCTGCTGACAAACTGGTCTATTGATTCCTGTGGCTGTTGCCTGTAGCACACCAATTCTAGGCGGTGAATTAGAAAATTCACTCTCAATCGGAGCTGATCATCCAGCACTTTCCATATCTTTGCAGGATCTTTCTGGTCCTCTTCAGATAAGCCTGAGGTATTGATTCTGTATAAGCCCTCATTTCCAATTGCTATCATTATTTTTACAGCCTGTTTTTCTGTTTCTGCAATTACTTGATCAGTGAAGCAAATTGCATTCTTTGTTGGGACAGTTTGAACTCGGATAGGATATCCAAGGCTTTCCAGTTCATGCTGGGAAAATTGGTATCCATCTTCTTCCTGTTCTTTTGCTTTAAACTTGCTTTAAGAACTTGCTTTATCTGTACTGTTTCCCCTTTAAGAAGCTCTCTTGGCGGCTTTGATTGACAGCAGCAGGTGTGTGGCAGTGCTTATCTGTTTATTTACTTTTTGGCTCTCTAGTCTGTCTGTTTACACAGTTGTGCAATAGGCATTTCAAATGCTTTCTTTGGGGGTTGTTTATGCAGCCGTTCAGTGGGCAATATTTCATGCTTGAGTGGTTTTACGAGTTTTTTTAAAACTCTAGCTGAGTGAATGAAAGCTCTTCACCTTGGAGTGATTTAATGAATTTCTTTTATAGCTTTAGCTGTGAGCTGCGTGAATGGAGGATTCCCATGCTTTTTGCTGTCGGGTGCCTCCGATGCCGGCATGGACCTGATCAGCATGGGGGTGCCTTTGAAAACAATCGATCAGCCTGAGATGGGGATTATGTTTTCCCTGTTTCTTTCTTTTACTGAGCCTTTTTAAAAAAATCAACTTTGCAAGCACCTCAAAGCTTTGTTTTAAACTCGTGTTCCTGTACCAACGGCATACTGACTGACCCGCTCACAGTGATTGATTTGCAGCCTGTCATGGGAGGTGAGTTTTTTCTCTTTACACTGTTTGGGCCAGTGTTTCTTTTCACTTTCTTTTCACTGTAGGTAGCTTTTTAAAGCTGTTTTCATGTGGTCTTCAATCATGGATTTCGTCTTCTCACCATCGCTGCCACCAGGATACCGTCCATCGTGTTGTGTGGCACTATCAACATGCTAAATGGGATAGATTTCGAACAGATCCAGCAATACAAAACTGGGCATCCATGAGGCGCTGTGGGCCATCAGTAGAAGCAAAATTGTATTCAACCACAATCTGTAACCTCATGGCCCGGCATATCCCCCACTCTACCATTACCATCAAGCCAGGAGATCAACCCTGGTTCAATGAAGAGTGCAGGAGGGCATGCCAGGAGCAGCACCAGGCATACCTCAAAATGAGGTGTCAACCAATGAACCTACCATTGACCAGAACAACCCAGGACTCCTTGTATGCCAAACTGCGTAAGCAGCATGCGATAGACAGAGCTAAGCGATCCCATAACCAATGGATCAGATCTAAGCTCTGCAGTCCTGCCACATCCAGCCATGAATGGTGATGGACAATTAAACAAATAACTGGAGGAGGTGGCTCCACAAATATCCCCATCCTCAAGGATGGGGGAGCCCAGCACATCAGTGCGAAAAATAAGGCTGAAGCACTTGCAACAATCTTCAGCCAGAAGTGCCGAGTTGATGATCCATCTCGGCCTCCTCCTGAAGTCCCCAGTATCACAGATGCGAGACTTCAGCCAATTCGATTCACTCCACGTGATATCAAGAAACGACTGAAGGCACTGGATACTGCAAAAGCTATGGGCCCTGACAATATTCCGGTAATAGTACTGAAGACCTGTGCTTCAGAACTTGCCTCGCCCCTAACCAAGCTGTTCCAATACAGCTACAACACTGGCATCTACCGTGCAATGTGGAATATTGCCCAGGTATATCCTGTACACAAAAAGCAGGACAAGTCCAATCCGGCCAATTACCGCACCATCAGCCTACTCTCAATCACCAGTAAAGTGATGGAAGGTGTCATCGACAGTGCCATCAAGCGGCACTTGCTTAGCAATAACCTGCTCAGTGATGCTCAGTTTGGTTTCCGCCAGGGCCACTCAGCTCCTGACCTCATTACAGCCTTGGTTCAAACATGGACAAAAGAGCTGAACTCAAGAGGTGAGGTGTGAGTGACTGCCCTTGACATCAAGGCAGAATTTGACCGAGTATGGCATCAAGGAGCCCTAGCAAAACTGAAGTCAATGGGAATCAGGGGCAAAACCCTCCGCTGGCTGGAATCATACCTAGCACAAAGGAAGATGGTTGTGGTTGTTGGAGGTCAATCATCTGAGCTCCAGGACATCACTGCAGGAGTTCCTCAGGGTAGTGTCCTA
Source organism: Heterodontus francisci (assembly GCF_036365525.1). NCBI lineage: Eukaryota > Metazoa > Chordata > Chondrichthyes > Heterodontiformes > Heterodontidae > Heterodontus > Heterodontus francisci. The sequence continues at coordinate 98,198,498 of NC_090385.1, forward strand.
GGCCCAAACATCTTCAGCTGCTTCATTAATGACCTTCCTTCAATCATAAGGTCAGAAGTGGGGATGTTCGCTGATGATTGCACAATGTTCAGCACCATTCGCGACTCCTCAGATACTGAAGCAGTCCGTGTAGAAATGCAGCAAGACCTGGACAATATCCAGGCTTGGGCTGATAAGTGGCAAGTAACATTCGCGCCACACAAGTGCCATGCAATGACCATCTCCAACAAGAGAGAATCTAACCATCTCCCCTTGACATTCAGCGGCATTACCATCGCTGAATCCCCCACTATCAACATCCTAGGAGCTACCATTGACCAGAAACTGAACTGGAGTAGCCATATAAATACCATGGCTATAAGAGCAGGTCAGAGGCTAGGAATCCTGAGGCAAGTAACTCACCTCCTGACTCCCCAAAGCCTGTCCACCATCTACAAGGCACAAGTCATGAGTGTGATGGAATACTGTCCACTTGCCTGGATGGGCGCAGCTCCAACAACACTCAAGAAGCTCGACACCATCCAGGACAAAGCAGCCCGCTTGATTGGCACCCCATCTACAAACATTCACTCCCTCCACCACCGACGCACAGTAGCAGCAGTGTGTACCATCTACAAGATGCACTGCAGCAATGCACCAAGGCTCCTTAGACAGCACCTTCCAAACCCTCGACCTCTACCAACTAGAAGGACAAGGACAGTAAATACATGGGAACACCACCACCTGCAAGTTCCCCTTCCAAGTCACACACCATCCGGACTTGGAACTATATGGTTGTTCCTTCACTGTCGCTGGGTCAAAATCCTGGAACTCCCTTCCTAACAGCACTGTTGGTGTACCTACCCCACATGGACTGCAGCGTTTCAAGAAGGCAGCTCACCACCACCTTCTCAAGGGCAATTAGGGATGGGCAATAAATGCTGGCCTGGCCAGTGACACCCACATCCCATGCATGAATAAAAAATATATAATTAGAAGCTTTTTATGTTTCTAATGCAACATAAAATGAGATGTATGGAGTTCAGTTGATTGAAGATCTCAAAACAAGTTTATTACAGCTAACTATTATGTGTAATACACAGCTAACTATCTACAGAAGCTGCCTCTTGGTGTTACAGTTACAGAGTGACTCTAGCATGTAATCACATGACTGCATCCTAATACTCAGCTCATTAGCATGCTATGATCTTAAAGGGACATCACTCTTAAAGGCAATCACATAAAGTTGTCTGTCTCCGGATCCTCCTCTCTCCCTCTCTTTTAGGTGCTGCTGTCTCTCCATGGTTCCTCCTCTCTCCTGCTCTCTCCCATGTGTATTATGGGAAATCATGTCCCCCTTTGTATATTATAGAGGATAGCAGCCCTTGTGTATGTAAGAGAAAATAGCAGCTCTAGAGATTCGCAGCTCCTGTGTATGTCATAGTCAAGAACAGTCTTTTTGTACACTATAGAGAGTTGCAACCGCTTTGAGTATTGCAAAGAATAGCAGCCCCTGTGTATATTATAAACATAGTATATCTTGTGTAAATTTTAGAGAAATTCTGCCCTTGTGTATGTTATGGGGAATAGTACTCCCTGTGTATATTCTTGAGAGCGAAAGTCCCTGTGTATGTTATAGGGCATAGCAGTGTCTATGTATATTATAAGGAATCACAGCTGCTATGTATATTATGTTGAATAGCAGCCCCTGTGTATATCGTAAAGAACAGCAGCCCTTCTGTATATTGTAGAGAATAGCAGCTCCTTTGTATGTCATGGAGTATAGCAGTCCTGTCTATATTATAGAGGATAGCATCCCCTGTCTGTCTTATTGAGAACAGCAGCTGCTATGTATATTACTGTGAATAACAGCCCAAATCCATATTATAGAGTTTAGCAGCCCCCCTCTTTATTATCAAGAATAGCAGTCCTGGGCAGGGATTGGGAATGTCAGTCTCTTTGTATAACATAGGGAACACCTGTCCCTGTGTATCTTATAGAGAATACCAGTCTGTGTATATTGTAGAGAATAGCAGTCACTGTCCATATTGTAGGGAATAGCTACACCTGTGTATATTATAGAGAACTGCAGCTTCTCTGCATATTATAGAGAATAGTATCCCCATGTATATTATAGTGAATAGCAGCTCCTGTATATTTACAGAGAATAGCAGTCGCTGTGTATATTATAGAGAATAGAAGCTCCTGTGTATATTATAGTGAATAGCAGCTCCTGTATATTTACAAAGAATAGCAGTCGCTATGTATATTATAGAGAATAGAAGCTCCTGTGTATATTATAGAGAATAGCAGTTTCTGCGCATATTGTAGAGAATAGCAGCTCTTTTTTATGTCATAGGGAACAGCAGCCCTTGTATATATTATAGAGGATAGCAGCCCCTGTCTATCCTATTGAGAATAGCAGCTGATATGTATGTTACTGAGAATAACAGCCCCTGTCTATATTATGGCATTTAGCAGCACCCCACCCCCACCCCTCCCCCCACTTTATTGTAGAGAATAACAGGCCTGGGCAGAGATCGGGAATGTCAGTCTCTTTGTGTAACATGGGGAATACCTGTCCCTGTGTATCTTACAGAGAATACTAGTCTGTATATTATAGAGAACACCAGTCACTGTGTAAATTATAGAGAGTAACAGCTCCTGTGTATATTACAGAGAATAACAGCTTCTCTGCATGTTATAGAGTACAGTAGCCACCTGTGTATATTATAGAGACAACCCCAGCATATATTACAGAGAATAGCACTCCCCAAAGAGTAAGCAGCCAGTAATAAATATCATGTGAGTGAAATTTTTGGTGTAATGAAACTCATCCCTCTGAAATCAGAAATTTACCTGCATTCCCTCTCCCCCATGCTATTTCCTCTGGATTCAAGGCTGATATTTCTTCCTTCATTCTCAGGTGCCTGGGAGATCAATCCCGTGGACCTAACATTCCTGAGGGAACTAGGGAATGGGCAGTTTGGTGTAGTGAAACATGGTAAATGGCGTGGGCAGTACGAGGTGGCCATCAAGATGATCAAGGAAGGCTCCATGTCTGAGGACGATTTCATCGATGAGGCTGAAACAATGATGTGAGTAAAGGAAATCGTGAAAACAATGAATGTGATGCTCTAAGCTGTCAATCAGCTAGTTCAGGGTAGGTACTTATATCTGGCATTGCTGCACCTGCCCTGGGAGTGTTTGATGGGACAGTATAGAGGGAGCTTTACTTTGTATCTAACCCCGTGCTGTACCTGTCCTGGGAGTGTTTGATGGGACAGTGTAGAGGGAGCTTTACTCTGTATCTAACCCCGTGTTGTACCTGTCCTGGGAGTGTTTGATGGGGACAGTGCAGAGAGAGCTTTACTCTGTATCTAACCCCGTGCTGTACCTGTCCTGGGAGTGTTTGATGGGGACAGTGCAGAGAGAGCTTTACTCTGTATCTAACCCCGTGCTGTACCTGTCCTGGGAGTGTTTGATGGGACAGTGTAGAGGGAGCTTTACTCTGTATCTAACCCCGTGCTGTACCTGTCCTGGGAGTGTTTGATGGGGACAGTGCAGAGAGAGCTTTACTCTGTATCTAACCCCGTGCTGTACCTGTCCTGGGAGTGTTTGATGAAGACAGTGTAGAGGGAGCTTTAATCTGTATCTAACCCCGTGTTGTACCTGTCCTGGGAGTGTTTGATGGGGACAGTGCAGAGAGAGCTTTACTTTGTATCTAACCCCGTGCTGTACCTGTCCTGGGAGTGTTTGATGGGGACAGTGCAGAGAGAGCTTTACTCTGTATCTAACCCCGTGTTGTACCTGTCCTGGGAGTGTTTGATGCTTACGTTGCGTACTGAAAAATATAAATAAACTCAGGCTGCGTGAAGGAATGTGTCACCTGAACTGGGTAAATGAACTGTCATACTGTACTTCTTTCGTTTTATTAGGACGTTGAAACATGCCAAGTTGGTGCAGTTATACGGCGTCTGCACAAAACAACGGCCAATCTATATTGTCACTGAATTTATGTCAAATGGTTGCTTGTTGGATTACCTGAAAAAATATGGAAGGAAACTGAGCAGCTTACAACTGCTGGAGATGACCAAGGACGTGTGTGAAGCCATGGCGTATCTGGAGTCACATAGATTCCTGCACAGGGACCTGGTAAGGATGGAAAGATCAGAACCTTGTTATGCTGCTCACTTAGGCCATAGGGGATCATCGGGTCTACCAGTCCTGCCTTACGCCATTTATATCCCCAGGCACCATTCCTTGAGTTAAAGGGTACCTCATTGCCACGTGTACATTGGCTTTGACATCTAAGGGCCACAGGAGTCGGAATGTTCATTAATCCACACCTGGATACTACAGATCTAACAGAATTACACCTGGTAAATACAGAGCCATTAGAGTCATACCTGGGAACTAGAAACATAAGAGAGATGCAATTGGGAACTCCAGACCCCCCAAACAGTCAGTAGGAGATAGAAGAGCAAATGTGGAGGCAAATTGCTTAAAAATGCAGAAACAAAAGGGCAGTAATAGTTGGGGATTTCAACTACCCTAATATTAACTATGATAAATTAAATGTAAAAGGCATAGAAGTCATAAAATGTATCCTAGAGAACTTTTTAGCCAGTACGTAGCAAGCTCAGGAAAAACAGGGGCAGTTCTGGACTTAGTTTTAAGGAAAGAATCTGGGCAGGTGGAAGTGGATATCAGTGGGAGAGCATTTTAGTGGAAATAATCATAATTCATTTAGATTTAGGGTACTAATGGAAAAGGATTAAGGTAGACCAAGAGTAAAAGTTTTAAATTGGGGAGGTGGTGGCATAGTGGTAATGGCACTGGACTAGTAATCCAGAGCCCAGGCTAATACTCTGGTGACATGGGTTTGAATCCCACCACGGCAGATGGTGAAATTTGAATTCAGTTAATAAATCTGGAATTAGTCTAATGGCGACCATGAAACCATTGTCGATTCTTGCAAAAACTCATCTGATTCACTAATGTCCTTTAAGGAAGGAGATCTGCTGTCCTTACCTGGTCTGGCCGACATGTGACTCCAGACCCACAGCAATGTGTGGATGACTTTTAAATGCCCTCTGAAATGGTCTAGCAAGCCACTCAGTGGTAACGGTGGGCAATAACTGCTGGCCTAGCCAGCGACACCCACATCCCACAAACGAATAAAAAAACAACCTGTTTTACTAAGCTGAGATGTGATTTGTCAGAAGTGGACTGGAAACAGTCCACCAGTAAAAACAGCGTCAGTGCAGTGACAGGCATTCAATGAGGTACTAAAAAAGGGTTCAGACAAATATGTTCTCACAAAGAAAAAGGGTGGGACTCACACATCTAGATGTCCCTGGATATCAAAGCGCCCACAGAGAAGGCAAAGAAAGAAAGCTTATGTCATATGGCATAAGCTCAATATTGTGGGAAGCCTAGAGGAGTATAGAAAGTGCAGGGGTGAAATTAAAAAGGAAATTAGGAAAGCAAAGAAATGACATGAAAAAATATTGGCAAATAAAATCAAGAAAAACCCAAAGATTTTTATGAATACATAAAGAGCAATAGGATAACTAAGGAAAGAGTGAAACCAATTAGAGACCAAAAACGTAACTTGTGTGGAGGAAGAAAACATGGGCGTGCTTTTTAAATATGCTTTGCATCTGCTTTCACAAAAGAGGGGGATAATGCAGAGATTATATTTGAGGATGAGGAGTGTGAAATATTGGATCGAATAAATATAGTGAGGGAGGAAATATTTTTAGCATCCTTGAAAGTGGATAAATCACCAGGTCCAGATGAAATAAAAACAGACAGTGCTGGAAATACTCAGCAGGTTAGGCAGCATCTTTGGAGAGAGAAGCAGAGTTAATTTTTCAGGTCTGTGACCTTTCATCAAAACACAGACCACAGACCTGAAATGTTAACTCAGCTTCTCTCTCCACAGATGCTGCCTGACCTGCTGAGTATTTCCAGCACTTTCTGTTTTTATTTCAGATTTTCAGCATCTGCAGTATTTTGCTTTTATTATAGGCCCAGACGAAATGTATCCCAGTTTGCTAAGGGAAGCAAGGAAAGAAAAAATGGAGACTCTGATTGTCATTTTCCAATCATTGCTGGGTACAGGCATGGTGGTGGAGGACTGGAGGACTGATAACGTTGTTTAAAAAGGGAGGAAAGGATAGCCTGAATAATTACAGGCCAGTCAGCCTAACTTCAATGGTAGGCAAATTATTAGAAACAATTCCGATAGAAGGTATAAATTGTCATTTCAAGAAGCACGGATTAATCAAGGACAGTCAGCATGGATGTGTTGAGGCAAGGTCATGCCTGACCAACTTGTTTGAATTCTTTTAAGGAAGTAACAAGGTGGGTTTATTAGGGTAGTGTGTTTGATGTAGTTTACATGGATTTTAGCAAGGCTTTTGACAAGGGCCCCATGGAAGACTGATCAGTAAAGTAAAAGTTCATAGGATCCAAGGGAAAGTAGCAAGTTGGATCCAAAATTGGTTCAGTGGCAGGAAGCAAAGGGCAATGGTTAAAGGGTATTTTTGTAACTTGAAGGCTGTTTCCAGTGGGGGTTCGCGGAGCTCAGTATCGGGTCCCTTGCTGTTTGTGGTGTAGACTTAAATGTAGGGTGCATGATTAAAAAGTTATAGAGCACTGAAACAGACCCTTTGGCCCACCAAGTCTGTGCTGACCAACAACCACCCATTTATACTAATCCTACATTAATCACCTATTCCCTACCATCTACCTACAGTAGGGGCAATTTACAATGGCCAATTTACCTATCAACCTGTAAGTCTTTGGCTGTGGGAGGAAACTGGAGCACCCGGCAGAAACCCATGCGGTCACAGGGAGAACTTGCAAACTCCGCACAGGTCGTACCCAGAACTGAACTTAGGTCGCTGGAGCTGTGAGGCTGCAGTGCTAACCACTGCACCACCCCATAAAAGCTAGCATATGATATGAAAATTGGCTGTGTGGTCGATAGGGAGGAAGAAATCTGTTGGCTGCAAGAAGATATCAGTGGACTGGTCAGGTGGGCAGAAAAGTTGAAAATGGAATTCAATCCAGATAAGTGTGAGGTAATGGATTTGGGAAGGACAAAGAAGCAAGGAATACACAACAGATGGTAGGATTCTGTAAAGTGTAGAGGAACAGAGAGACATTGGAGTGCATGTCTACAAATCGCTGAAGGTAGCAGGACAAGTAGATAAGAGGGTCAAGATGGCATACAGGATACTCTCCTTTATTGGATGAGGCCTAGACTATAAGAGCAGGGAGGTTATGCTAGAACTGTATAAAAAGCTCATTACACTGCATCTAGCGTACTGGTGTATAGTTCTGGTCACTACATTACAGGAAGGATGTGATCACACTAGGTGTTCTCTGGTTCGTGGCCATTCCACCAATGGCAACAGTCTATCCCTATCTATTCTATCCGGTCCCCTCATGATTTTGAATGCATCTATCAAATTTCCTCTCATCCTTCTCGTCTTGAAGGAGAACAACTCCAGCTTTTCTAATCTATCCTTGCAACTGAAGTCCCGCATCCCTCGAACCATTCTTGGACATTGTTTCTGCCCCCTCTCTAATGCCTTTACATCCTTCCGAAAATGCAGTGCCCAGAATTGGACACAATACTCCAGTTGATGCTCGCAGTATCACCATAACTTCCTTGTTTTTGAACTCTTTCCCTCTATTTATAAAGCCCCGGATCTCATATGCCTCATTAACATCTTTCTCAACCTGCGCTGCCACCTTCAACAATTTTTGCACATATACCCTTAAGTCCCTCTGCTTTAATTTGTATTGCCTCTCCCCATTCTTCCAACCAAAATGTGTCACTTCACACTTCTCTGTATTAAATCTCATCTGCCACGTGTCTGCCCACTCAACCAGCCTGTCTATGTCCTTGTGAAGTTTATCTCTATCCTCTTCACAGTTCAAAATACTTCCAAGTTTTCTGTCATCCACAAATTTTGAAATTGTTCCCTGCATGCCCAAGTCTAGGTAATTAATATATATCAAGAAAAGCAGTGGTCCGAGTACCAATCCCTGGGGAACCTCACGATATACCTTCCTCCAGTCTGAAAAACAACCATTCACCACTGGTGGTGCTGTTGTTGTCTGGTGTACTGACCTCTACCTGGCAAAGTTTGAACGCCAACTCTCTAGCGCTTTCTCCTACCTCCCCCTGGACATGACCCCACAACCAAACAACAAGCCATTGCATCCGGGACTGTCACGAACCTCATCTCCTCTGGAGATCTTCCCTCCACAGTCTCAAATCTCATAGTCCTGTAACCCCAGACAGCCCGCTTCTACCTCCTTCCCAAAATCCACAAACAGAACTTTGCTGGCAGACCCATTGTTTCAGCCTGTTCCTCCCCACCGAACTTATTTCTTCCTATATTGACTATTTCTTCTCCCCTTATCCAGTCTCTTCCCACCTACATCCATGTCTCATCCGATGCCCTCCGTCACTTCTACAGTTTTTAGTTACCTAGCCCTCACCGTCTCCTATTCACCATGGATGTCCAATCCCTCTACACCTCCATCCCCACCAGGATGGTCTGAGAGCTCTCTGCTCCTTCCTGGAACCGAGATCCAATCAGTTTCCATCTACCACCACCCTCCTCCGCCTGGCTGAACTTGTTCTCACATTGAACAATTTCTCCTTCAATTCCACCCACTTCTTCTCACTTCCTCCCAATAACAGGTGATGTTGTGGGTACCCACATGTGTCCTAGTTGTGCCTGTCCTTTTGTGGGATATGTAGAAAATTCCTTATTCCAGTCCTACTCAGACCCCCTCCATCACCTCTACTTCCAATACATTGATGACTGTATCAGTGCCGCTTCTTGCTCTCGCCCTGAACTGGAAAATTTCAGTGACTTTGTTTCCAATTTCCACCCTTCTCTCACCTTCACACGATCCATCTCATACACACCAAGGAACTACAGTCCCATTAGAGAGTCACACCCAGGAATTACACACAAATTAGACAGTCACACCTGAGAATTAAACACACTTTAGAGAGTCACACTTGGGAATTACATATAAATTAGAGAGTCACACCTGGGAATTACACACAAATTAGACAGTCACACCTGAGAATTAAACACACTTTAGAGAGTCACACTTGGGAATTACATACAAATTAGAGAGTCACACCTGGGAATTACACACAAATTAGAGAGTCACACCTGGGAATTACACACAAATTAGAGAGTCACACCTGGGAATTACACACAAATTAGAGAGTCACACCTGGGAATTACACACAAATTAGAGAGTCACACCTGGGAATTACACACAAATTAGAGAGTCACACCTGGGAATTACATACACATTATAGAGTCACACCTGGGAATTACACACACATTCTAGAGTCACACTTGGGAATTACACACACATTAGAGAGTCACACCTGGGAATTACACACACATTAAGAGAGTCACACCCGGGAATTACATGCACATTATAGAGTCACACCTGGGAATTACATACAAATTAGAGAGTCACACCTGGGAATTACACACACATTAAGAGACAAACCCGGGAATTACATACACATTATAGAGTCACACCTGGGAATTACATACACATTATAGAGTCACACCCAGGAATTACACACAAATTAGAGAGTCACACCTGGGAATTACACACACAATAGAGTCACACCTGGGAATTACACACACATGGAGAGTCACACTTAGGAACAACAGTTCCATTAGAGAGTTACACCCAAGAACAACAGTCCATTAGAGAGTCACACCTGTCTATTACACACAAATGAGAGAGTCACACACGGGAATTACACACAAATTATGAGAGTCACACCCGGGAATTACATACACATTATAGAGTCACACCTGGGATTTACACACACATGGAGAGTCACACCCATGAATAACAGTCCATTAGAGAGTCACACCTGGGAATTAAAGTCCATCAGAGAATCACACCCGGGAACTACAGTCCATCAGAGAGTCACACCCGGGAACTACAGTCCATTAGCGAGTCACTCCCGGGAACTACAGACCATCAGAGAGTCACACCCGGGGACTACAGACCATTAGAGAGTCACACCCGGGAATTAAAGTCCATTAGAGGGTCACACCCGGGAACTAAAGTCCATTAGAGGGTCACACCCGGGAACTAAAGTCCATTAGAGAGTCACAACCGGGAACTACAGTCCATTAGAGAGTCACACCTGGGAACTACAGACCCATTAGAGAGTCACACCCGGGAACTACAGACCCATTAGAGAGTCACACCTGGGAACTCCAGTTCCATTAGAGAGGCACACCTGGGAACTCCAGTTCCATTAGAGAGTCACACCCGGGAACTACAGACCCATTGGAGAGTCACACCCGGGAACTACAGACCATTAGAGAGTCACACCCGGGAACTACAGTCCATTAGAGACTCACACCCAGGAACTACAGACCATTAGAGAGTCACACCCAGGAACTACAGACCCATTAGCTAGTCACGCCTGGGAACTACAGACCCATTAGAGAGTCACACCTGGGAACTCCAGTCCCATTAGAGAGTCACACCTAGGAACTACAGACCCATTAGAGAGTCACACCCAGGAACTACAGACCCATTAGAGAATCACACCCTGGAACAACAGACCCATTAGAGAGTCACACCCGGGAACTACAGACCATTAGAGAGTCACACCCGGGAACTACAAACCCATTAGAGAGTCACACCCAGGAACTACAAACCCATTAGAGAGTTAAACCCGGGAACTACAGACCATTAGAGAGTCAAACCCGGGAACTACAAACCCATTAGAGAGTCACACCCAGGAACTACAAACCCATTAGAGAGTCAAACCCGGGAACTACAAACCCATTAGAGAGTCACACCCAGGAACAACAGACCTATTAGAGAGTTAAACCCGGGAACTACAGACCATTAGAGAGTCAAACCCGGGAACTACAAACCCATTAGAGAGTCACACCCAGGAACTACAAACCCATTAGAGAGTCAAACCCGGGAACTACAAACCCATTAGAGAGTCACACCCAGGAACTACAAACCCATTAGAGAGTCAAACCCGGGAATTACAGACCATTAGAGAGTCACACCCGGGGACTACAGACCCATTAGAGAGTCAAACCCGGGAACTACAGACACATTAGAGAGTCAAACCCGGGAACTACAAACCCATTAGAGAGTTAAACCCGGGAACTACAGACCATTAGAGAGTCAAACCCGGGAACTACAGACCATTAGAGAGTCAAACCCGGGAACTACAGACCCATTAGAGAGTCACACCCGGGAACTACAGACCATTAGAGAGTCAAACCCGGGAACTACAGACCATTAGAGAGTCACACCCGGGAACTACAGACCCATTAGAGAGTCACACCCGGGAACTACAGACCCATTGGAGAGTCACACCCGGGAACTACAGACCATTAGAGAGTCAAACCCGGGAACTACAGACCATTAGAGAGTCACACCCGGGAACTACAGACCCATTAGAGAGTCACACCCGGGAACTACAGACCCATTGGAGAGTCACACCCGGGAACTACAGACCATTAGAGAGTCAAACCCGGGAACTACAGACCCATTAGAGAGTCACACCCGGGAACTACAGACCATTAGAGAGTCAAACCCGGGAACTACAGACCATTAGAGAGTCACACCCGGGAACTACAGACCCATTAGAGAGTCACACCCGGGAACTACAGACCCATTGGAGAGTCACACCCGGGAACTACAGACCATTAGAGAGTCAAACCCGGGAACTACAGACCCATTAGAGAGTCACACCCGGGAACTACAGACCATTAGAGAGTCACAGCCAGGGACTACAGACCCATTAGAGAGTCAAACCCGGGAACTACAGTCCCATTAGAGAGTCAAACCCGGGGACTACAGTCCCATTAGAGAGTCACACCCGGGGACTACAGTCCCATTAGAGAGTAACACCCGGGGACTACAGTCCCATTAGAGAGTCACACCCGGGGACTACAGTCCCATTAGAGAGTCACACCCGGGGGACTACAGTCCCATTAGAGAGGCAAACCCAGAACTACAGTCCCATTACAGAGTCACATCCGGGAACTACAGTCCCATTCGAGGGTTACACCCGGGGGACTACAGACCGATTACTGAGTCGCATCCGGGGACTACAGACCCAATGCAGAGTCGCACCTGTGAACAACAAACCCATTAGCTATTCACATCTGAGAATTGCAGATCTAGAATCAGAACCATATCTGGGAAAATCACAAAGTAAGAACCAGCCAGCCTTGTGTTAGAGTTGTAAACATTGTCTGACCAGCCTGATCCCATTTTGGGGGCATGTGAGGTTCTAATTTGCTGGAAGTGAATCATAATCCTCTTTAATGCCTTGGCTTTTTCCTGATTAAGGATATGAATTACTAACTAACTGAAGGACAGGAGTTAGGTGAGCTCATAAGGGTCACCAATTCACAATCGTTGTGGTCTTTGGTTTGGTGGCGCCATTGTGGTATAGTCAAATGACCTTGATCGACAGTTGTTTGGTATTGGGAATCTAGACTCAGCAAAGACAGTGAGGACTTTCACATGGTAGCTGGACAGGATCAATGGCTATTAAATCTTAGTATGGACAAGTTCAAGATGTTCCATATTGGAAGTAAAATTAGGAGATCTATGTTACTGCATGTGGAATAGAACCAGTCAGATGGGAAGTTGAATGAGAGTTGGGAGAGAACATTCCCATTGCCCACTATGCTCAATGTGAGGTAGCAGTATGCAGGCCAATATTATCAAATCCAGAAGTCTTGCTGCTGTGCAGTGCCACAGCTGGCATAATGCACATCAATGTGGAGAGACCTGAGAAGTTGGGATTGCTCTCCTTAGAGCAGAGAAGCAATGGGAGATTTACCAGAATTGTTCAAAATTGGTGATTTTGATGGAATACATAAGGAGAAATGGTTTCCCCTGCAGAAGAGTCTGTAACCCGAGAACGCTGATTGAAAAAAGGACCAAAGGTTCTGCCAGAACTGGCTTTTTAAGGCTGCATTCCCAGTCCAGTCTGGCCCATCCCTGTCTGGTCCAGCCTGGCACAGTCCATACCAGTCCAGCCTTGCCCATTCCTGTCTGACCCAACCTGGCACAGCTCATTGCAGCCCAGTCTGGCCCATCCCTGTCTGACCCAGCCTGGCACAACCCATTCCAGTCCAGCCTTGCCCATTCCTGTCTGACCCAGCCTGGTACAGCCCAGTCTGGCCCATCCCTGTCTGGTCCAGGCTGGCACAACCCATTCCATAGAAACATAGAAAATAGGAGCAGGAGTAGGCCATTCGGCCCTTCGCGCCTGCTCCACCATTCATTATGATCATGGCTGATCATCCAACTCAGTAACCTGTTCCCGCATTCGCCCCACACCCTTTGATCCCTTTAGACCCAAGAGCTATATCTAACTCCTTCTAGAAAACATACAATGTTTTGGCCTCAACTGCTTTCTGCGGTAGTGAATTCCACAGGTTTACCACTCTCTGGGTGAAGAAATTTCACCTCATCTCATTCCTGAATGGTTTACCCCGTATCCTTAGATTATGACCCCTGGTTCTAGACTCCCCACCATCGGGAACATCCTTCCTGCATCTACCCTGTCAAGTCCTGTTAGAATTTTATAGGTTTGTATGAGATCCCCCCTCACTCTTCTTAATGGCACAACCCATTCCAGCCCAGTCTGGCCTATCCCTGTCTGACTCTCCTTTTTCACACTAGATTTTCACTAGACAACCATCGGCGGATATTTAATTGAGCTGACACCAGAAATCAGGGGCAGCAAGTCCCAATTCAGGAGGAATGTTGGCACAATCTGCGTGGAATTTTGAGCTTAGTACTGGTCAGAGTGAGCATGCCTTGCTGCATGACAGCATTAAACCTGGACATGGGTTTACAATTTAAAGAACTGGAATGAGTTTGTACTGCTCAAAAGACAGGCAGTTCAGAGGAGCCCTTGTAGGATACTTCAGGATAAGCCTACACTCAGTTGGTGGGCAGAATAAGAGCTCAGGATGTTCAGGCCAAACTTAGATTTTTAAAATTCATTCTCAGGTGTCACTGGCAAAATCATAATTTATTGCTAACACATAAAAGGTTGCTGGGTGTGCTCTTTGAACAGTTGAGCAGTTTTGTTTTACATTTGAGGGGCTTGCTGGGCCATTTCCGAGAGCAGCGAAGAGTCAATCTCGTTAGTGTGGGTCCGGAGTCACACCTAGGCCAGACGGGTTCCAACGACAGATTTCCTTCCCTAAAGGGCATTAGTGAACCATTTGGGTTTTTACGACAATCCAGCTGCTTCATGGTCACTTTTTGTTTCCAGATTGTTGATACTGAGTTCCCACTCGCGTCCAGGCTCCTGGATTACTAGACCAGGCCTCTGGATTACTGGGCCAAGCCTCTGGATTACTAGACCAGGCCTCTGGATTACTGGGCCAGGCCTCTGGATTACTAGACCAGGCCTCTGGATTACTAGACCAGGCTGCTGGATTACTGGACCTGGCCTCTAAATTACTAGACCAGGCCTCTGGATTACTAGACCAGGCTGCTGGATTACTGGACCTGGCCTCTAAATTATTAGACCAGGCCTCTGGATTACTAGACCAGGCCTCTGGATTACTGGGCCAGGCCTCTGGATTACTAGACCAGGCCTCTGGATTACTGGGCCAGGCCTCTAAATTACTAGACCAGGCCTCTGGATTACTGGACCAGGCCTCTAAATTACTAGACCAGGCCTCTGGATTAGTAGACCAGGCCTCTGGATTACTGGGCCAGGCCTCTGGATTAGTAGTGATCAACTGCATAAACAGGTTTTACCAGAAGACGCAGCTCAGGTTTCTGACCCATCATGTTCCCTGTTTTATTACCACAGGCTGCTAGGAACTGCTTGGTCGATGAGGCAGGGACTGTGAAAGTATCGGATTTTGGGCTAAGCAGGTGAGATGCAGTTTCCTCTTTCATGAATCATGAAATTTGTGTTGAGACTGTTTATTCCATTTGGATTGTTTTTGGAATTGATCGACGACAGAGGCCTGGCACTTCACAAAGTAGAGTGAGACAGAGCGCAATTCACCCCTGGGATGGGGTTAGCTTACTTGCTAATCCTGACTGAGGTTGGTGTGGGCGGGGCTCAGGGTGGTGTGGGCAGGGCTGAGGGTGGAGTGGGTGTGGCACAGGATGGTGTGGGCGGGGCTCAGGATGGTGTATATGGGGCTCAGGGAAGTGTGGGCGGGGCTCAGGGTGTCATAGAGTCATAGAGTCATACAGCATAGAAACAGGCCCTTCGGCCCACCGTGTACATGCCGACCATAATGCCTATCTATACTAATCCCACCTGCCTGCATTAATTCCATATCCCTCCTATGCCTTGCTCATTCATGTACCTGTCCAGATGCCTCTTAAATGTTGCTACTGTTCCTGCCTCCACCACCTCCTCAGGCAGCTCATTCCAGATACCCCTGGTATCTGGAATTTGTTTGAAAAATTTACCCCTTTGATCCTCTTTAAACCTCTCAGCTTAAATCTATGCCCTCTAGTTTTAGTCACCCCCTACCAAGGAAAACAGACTCTGACTGTCTACTCTATCTATGCCTCTCATAATTTTATATACCTCTATCATGTCCCCTCTCAGCCTCCTTCACTCTAGGGAAAACAGACCCAGCCTATCCAATCTCTCTTTATAACTCAAGCCCTCCAAACCAGGCAACATCCTTGTGAATCTTTTCTGCACCCTCTCTAGCTTAATCACATCTTTCCTGTAGTGCGGTGACCCAGAACTGCACACAGTACTCCAAATGCGGTCTAACCAACGTTATGTACAACTGTAATATGACGTCCCAACTCTTGTACTCAATGCCTCCAATGATGAAGGCAAGAATGCCATACGCCTTCTTCACCACTGTGTCTACCTGTGTTGCCACTTTCAGGGAACTATGTACTTGCACCCCAAGGTCTCTCTGCTCAATAGTGGCGTGGGCAGGGCTCAGAGTGGTGTAGGTGGGCTTTGGGATGGAGTAGGTGGGGTCTGGGGTTTGCAGGAGGGGTTTGGGTTGGTGCAGGTGGGGTTTGAGGTGAGTAAGTCGGGTTTGGGGTGGTGTAGGAGGGGTTTGGGGTGAGTAAGTGGGGTTTGGGGTGGTGTAGGAGGGGTTTGGGGTGAGTAAGTGGGGTTTGGAGTGGTGTAGGCAGGGTTTAAGGTGGTGTAGGGGTGTTTGGGGTTTGTAGGAGGGGTTTGGGGTGGTGTACGTGGGGTTTGAGGTGGTGTAGGTGGGGTTTGAGGTTTGTAGGAGGGGTTTGAGGTGGTGTAAGTGGGTTTGGGGTGGTGTAGGCGGGCTCTGGAGTGGTGTAGGTGGGTTTCGGTGATGTAGGTGGGGTTTGAGATGGTGGAAGTGGGTTTGCAGTGGTATAGGCGGAGTTTGTGGTGGTGTAGGCGGGGTTTGTGGTGGTGTAGGCGGGGTTTGAGGTGGTGTAGGCGGGGTTTGCGGTGGTGTAGGCGGGGTTTGCGGTGGTGTAGGCGGGGTTTGAGCTGGTGTAAGTGAGTTTGGGGTGATGTAAGTGGGTTTGCAGTGGTATAGGCGGGGTTTGTGGTGGTGTAGGCGGGGTTTGTGGTGGTGTAGGCGGGGTTTGAGGTGGTGTAGGCGGGGTTTGCGGTGGTGTAGGCGGGGTTTGCGGTGGTGTAGGCGGGGTTTGAGCTGGTGTAAGTGAGTTTGCGGTGGTGTAGGCAGGGTTTGCTATGGTGTAGGTGGGTTTGAGGTAGTGTAGGCAGGGTTTGAGGTGGTGTAGGCGGGGCTTGTAATGCTTATGGGGTTTGAGGTGGTTTAGGCGGGGTTTGAGGTGGTATTGGCGGGGTTTCGGGTGGTGTAGGTGGGGTTTGAGGTGATATTGGTGGGGTTTGAGTTGTGTAGGTGGGGTTTGAAGTGGTGAAGGTGGGGTTTGAGGTAGTGTAGGTGGGGTTTGAGGTGGTGTAGGCGAGGTTTGAGGTGGTGTAGGTGGGGTTTGAAGTGGTGTAGGTGGGGTTTGAGGTGGTGTCGGTGGGGTTTGAGGTGGTGTAGGTGGGGTTTGAAGTGGTGTAGGCGAGGTTTGAGGTGGTGTAGGTGGGGTTTGAAGTGGTGTAGGTGGGGTTTGAGGTGGTGTAGGTGGGGTTTGAGGTGGTGTAGGTGGGATTTGAAGTGCTGTAGGTGGGGTTTGAAGTGGTGTAGGTGGGGTTTGAAGTGGTGTAGGTGGGGTTTGAGGTGGTGTAGGTGGGGTTTGAGGTGGTGTAGGTGGGGTTTGAGGTGGTGTAGTTGGGGTTTGAGGTAGTGTAGGTGGGATTTGAAGTGCTGTAGGTGGGGTTTGAGGTGGTGTAGGTGGGGTTTGCGGTGGTGTAGGTGGGGTTTGAGGTGGTGCAGGTGGGGTTTGAAGTGGTGTAGTTGGGGTTTGAGGTGGTGTAGGTGGGGTTTGAAGTGGTGTAGGTGGGGTTTGAGGTAGTGTAGGTGGGGTTTGAGGTGGTGTAGGTGGGGTTTGAGGTGGTGTAGGTGGGGTTTGAGGTGGTGTAGGTGGGGTTTGAGGTAGTGTAGGTGGGGTTTGAGGTGGTGTAGGTGGGGTTTGAGGTGGTGTAGGCGGGTTTTGAGGTGGTGTAGGCGGGGTTTGAAGTGGTGTAGTTGGGGTTTGAGGTGGTGTAGGTGGGGTTTGAGGTGGTTTAGGTGGGGTTTGAGGTGGTGTAGGTGGGTTTTGAAGTGGTGAAGGTGGGGTTTGAGGTGGTGTAGGTGGGGTTTGAGGTGGTGTAGGTGGGGTTTGAGGTAGTGTAGGTGGGGTTTGAGGTGGTGTAGGTGGGGTTTGAAGTGGTGTAGGTGGGGTTTGAGGTGGTGTAGGTGGGGTTTGAGGTGGTGTAGGTGGGGTTTGAGGTGGTGTAGGTGGGGTTTGAGGTGGTGTAGGTGGGGTTTGAAGTGGTGTAGGTGGGGTTTGAGGTGGTGTAGGTGGGGTTTGAAGTGGTGTAGGTGGGGTTTGAGGTGGTGTAGGTGGGGTTTGAGGTGGTGTAGGTGGGTTTTGAGGTGGTGTAGGTGGGGTTTGAAGTGGTGTAGGTGGGGTTTGAGGTGGTGTAGGTGGGGTTTGAGGTGGTGTAGGTGGGGTTTGAGGTAGTGTAGGTGGGGTTTGAGGTAGTGTAGGTGGGATTTGAAGTGGTGTAGGTGGGGTTTTAAGTGGTGTAGGTGGGGTTTGAGGTGGTGTAGGTGGGGTTTGAAGTGGTGTCGGTGGGGTTTTAAGTGGTGTAGGAGGGGTTTGAGGTGGTGTAGGTGGGGTTTGAGGTGGTGTCGGTGGGGTTTTAAGTGGTGTAGGTGGGGTTTGAGGTGGTGTAGGTGGGGTTTGAGGTGGTGTAGGTGGGGTTTGAAGTGGTGTCGGTGGGGTTTGAGGTGGTGTAGGCGGTTTTTGAGGTGGTGTAGGTGGGGTTTGAAGTGGTGTAGGTGGGGTTTGAGGTGGTGTAGGTGGGGTTTGAGGTGGTGTAGGTGGGGTTTGAGGTGGTGTAGGTGGGGTTTGAGGTGGTGTAGGTGGGGTTTGAAGTGGTGTAGGTGGGGTTTGAGGTGGTGTAGGTGGGGTTTGAGGTGGTGTAGGTGGGGTTTGAGGTGGTGTAGGTGGGGTTTGAGGTAGTGTAGGTTGGATTTGAAGTGGTGTAGGTGGGGTTTTAAGTGGTGTAGGTGGGGTTTGAGGTGGTGTAGGTGGGGTTTGAAGTGGTGTAGGTGGGGTTTGAGGTGGTGTAGGTGGGGTTTGAGGTGGTGTAGGTGGGGTTTGAAGTGGTGTAGGTGGGGTTTGAGGTGGTGTAGGTGGGGTTTGAGGTAGTGTAGGTGGGGTTTGAGGTGGTGTAGGTGGGGTTTGAGGTGGTGTAGGCGGGTTTTGAGGTGGTGTAGGTGGGGTTTGAAGTGGTGTAGGTGGGGTTTGAGGTGGTGTAGGTGGGTTTTGAAGTGGTGTAGGTGGGGTTTGAGGTGGTGTAGGTGGGGTTTGAGGTGGTGTAGGTGGGGTTTGAAGTGGTGTAGCTGGGGTTTGAGGTGGTGTAGGTGGGGTTTGAGGTAGTGTAGGTGGGGTTTGAGGTGGTGTAGGTGGGGTTTGAAGTGGTGTAGGTGGGGTTTGAAGTGGTGTAGGTGGGGTTTGAGGTGGTGTAGGTGGGGTTTGAGGTGGTGTAGGCGGGTTTTGAGGTGGTGTAGGTGGGGTTTG
The DNA here is from genome assembly GCF_036365525.1 of Heterodontus francisci. Classification (NCBI taxonomy): domain Eukaryota; kingdom Metazoa; phylum Chordata; class Chondrichthyes; order Heterodontiformes; family Heterodontidae; genus Heterodontus; species Heterodontus francisci. The sequence continues at coordinate 98,217,695 of NC_090385.1, forward strand.
AAGTGGTGTAGGTGGGGTTTGAGGTGGTGTAGGTGGGGTTTGAGGTGGTGTAGGTGGGTTTTGAGGTGGTGTAGGTGGGGTTTGAAGTGGTGTAGGTGGGGTTTGAGGTGGTGTAGGTGGGGTTTGAGGTGGTGTAGGTGGGGTTTGAGGTAGTGTAGGTGGGATTTGAAGTGGTGTAGGTGGGGTTTTAAGTGGTGTAGGTGGGGTTTGAGGTGGTGTAGGTGGGGTTTGAAGTGGTGTCGGTGGGGTTTTAAGTGGTGTAGGTGGGGTTTGAGGTGGTGTAGGTGGGGTTTGAGGTGGTGTAGGTGGGGTTTGAGGTGGTGTAGGTGGGGTTTGAAGTGGTGTCGGTGGGGTTTGAGGTGGTGTAGGTGGGGTTTGAAGTGGTGTAGGTGGGGTTTGAGGTGGTGTAGGTGGGGTTTGAGGTGGTGTAGGTGGGGTTTGAGGTGGTGTAGGTGGGTTTTGAGGTGGTGTAGGTGGGGTTTGAAGTGGTGTAGGTGGGGTTTGAGGTAGTGTAGGTGGGATTTGAAGTGGTGTAGGTGGGGTTTGAGGTGGTGTAGGTGGGGTTTGAGGTGGTGTAGGTGGGGTTTGAAGTGGTGTCGGTGGGGTTTGAGGTGGTGTAGGTGGGGTTTTAGGTGGTGTAGGTGGGGTTTGAGGTGGTGTAGGTGGGGTTTGAAGTGGTGTAGGTGGGGTTTGAGGTGGTGTAGGTGGGGTTTGAGGTGGTGTAGGTGGGGTTTGAAGTGGTGTAGGTGGGGTTTGAAGTGGTGTAGGTGGGGTTTGAGGTGGTGTAGGTGGGGTTTGAGGTGGTGTCGGTGGGGTTTGAAGTGGTGTAGGTGGGGTTTGAGGTGGTGTAGGTGGGGTTTGAGGTGGTGTAGGTGGGTTTTGAAGTGGTGTAGGTGGGGTTTGAGGTGGTGTAGGTGGGGTTTGAGGTGGTGTAGGTGGGGTTTGAGGTGATATAGGTGGGGTTTGAGGTGGTGTAGGTGGGTTTTGAAGTGGTGTAGGTGGAGTTTGAGGTGGTGTAGGTGGGGTTTGAGGTGGTATAGGTGGGGTTTGAGGTGGTGTAGGTGGGTTTTGAAGTGGTGTAGGTGGGGTTTGAAGTGGTGTAGGTGGGGTTTGAGGTGGTGTAGGTGGGGTTTGAGGTCGTGTTGGTGGGGTTTGAGGTGGTGTAGGTGGGGTTTGAGGTGGTGTAGGTGGGGTTGAGGTGGTGTAGGTGGGGTTTGAGGTGGTGTAGGTGGGTTTTGAGGTGGTGTAGGTGGGGTTTGAAGTGGTGTAGGTGGGGTTTGAGGTGGTGTAGGTGGGGTTTGAGGTGGTGTAGGTGGGGTTTGAGGTAGTGTAGGTGGGGTTTGAGGTAGTGTAGGTGGGATTTGAAGTGGTGTCGGTGGGGTTTTAAGTGGTGTAGGTGGGGTTTGAGGTGGTGTAGGTGGGGTTTGAAGTGGTGTAGGTGGGGTTTGAGGTGGTGTAGGTGGGGTTTGAGGTGGTGTAGGTGGGGTTTGAGGTGGTGTAGGTGGGGTTTGAGGTGGTGTAGGTGGGGTTTGAAGTAGTGTAGGTGGGGTTTGAGGTGGTGTAGGTGGGGTTTGAGGTGGTGTAGGTGGGGTTTGAGGTAGTGTAGGTGGGATTTGAAGTGGTGTAGGTGGGGTTTGAGGTGGTGTAGGTGGGGTTTGAAGTGGTGTAGGTGGGGTTTGAGGTGGTGTAGGTGGGGTTTGAAGTGGTGTAGGTGGGGTTTGAGGTGGTGTAGGTGGGGTTTGAGGTAGTGTAGGTGGGGTTTGAGGTGGTGTAGGTGGGGTTTGAGGTGGTGTAGGCGGGTTTTGAGGTGGTGTAGGTGGGGTTTGAAGTGGTGTAGGTGGGGTTTGAGGTGGTGTAGGTGGGTTTTGAAGTGGTGTAGGTGGGGTTTGAGGTGGTGTAGGTGGGGTTTGTGGTGGTGTAGGTGGGGTTTGAAGTGGTGTAGCTGGGGTTTGAGGTGGTGTAGGTGGGGTTTGAGGTAGTGTAGGTGGGGTTTGAGGTGGTGTAGGTGGGGTTTGAAGTGGTGTAGGTGGGGTTTGAAGTGGTGTAGGTGGGGTTTGAGGTGGTGTAGGTGGGGTTTGAGGTGGTGTAGGCGGGTTTTGAGGTGGTGTAGGTGGGGTTTGAAGTGGTGTAGGTGGGGTTTGAGGTGGTGTAGGTGGGGTTTGAGGTGGTGTAGGTGGGGTTTGAGGTGGTGTAGGTGGGTTTTGAGGTGGTGTAGGTGGGGTTTGAAGTGGTGTAGGTGGGGTTTGAGGTGGTGTAGGTGGGGTTTGAGGTGGTGTAGGTGGGGTTTGAGGTAGTGTAGGTGGGATTTGAAGTGGTGTAGGTGGGGTTTTAAGTGGTGTAGGTGGGGTTTGAGGTGGTGTAGGTGGGGTTTGAAGTGGTGTCGGTGGGGTTTTAAGTGGTGTAGGTGGGGTTTGAGGTGGTGTAGGTGGGGTTTGAGGTGGTGTAGGTGGGGTTTGAGGTGGTGTAGGTGGGGTTTGAAGTGGTGTCGGTGGGGTTTGAGGTGGTGTAGGTGGGGTTTGAAGTGGTGTAGGTGGGGTTTGAGGTGGTGTAGGTGGGGTTTGAGGTGGTGTAGGTGGGGTTTGAGGTGGTGTAGGTGGGTTTTGAGGTGGTGTAGGTGGGGTTTGAAGTGGTGTAGGTGGGGTTTGAGGTAGTGTAGGTGGGATTTGAAGTGGTGTAGGTGGGGTTTGAGGTGGTGTAGGTGGGGTTTGAGGTGGTGTAGGTGGGGTTTGAAGTGGTGTAGGTGGGGTTTGAGGTGGTGTAGGTGGGGTTTGAGGTGGTGTAGGTGGGGTTTGAGGTGGTGTAGGTGGGGTTTGAAGTGGTGTAGGTGGGGTTTGAGGTGGTGTAGGTGGGGTTTGAGGTGGTGTAGGTGGGGTTTGAAGTGGTGTAGGTGGGGTTTGAAGTGGTGTAGGTGGGGTTTGAGGTGGTGTAGGTGGGGTTTGAGGTGGTGTCGGTGGGGTTTGAAGTGGTGTAGGTGGGGTTTGAGGTGGTGTAGGTGGGGTTTGAGGTGGTGTAGGTGGGTTTTGAAGTGGTGTAGGTGGGGTTTGAGGTGGTGTAGGTGGGGTTTGAGGTGGTGTAGGTGGGGTTTGAGGTGATATAGGTGGGGTTTGAGGTGGTGTAGGTGGGTTTTGAAGTGGTGTAGGTGGAGTTTGAGGTGGTGTAGGTGGGGTTTGAGGTGGGAGAGGTGGGGTTTGAGGTGGTGTAGGTGGGTTTTGAAGTGGTGTAGGTGGGGTTTGAAGTGGTGTAGGTGGGGTTTGAGGTGGTGTAGGTGGGGTTTGAGGTCGTGTTGGTGGGGTTTGAGGTGGTGTAGGTGGGGTTTGAGGTGGTGTAGGTGGGGTTTGAGGTGGTGTAGGTGGGTTTTGAGGTGGTGTAGGTGGGGTTTGAAGTGGTGTAGGTGGGGTTTGAGGTGGTGTAGGTGGGGTTTGAGGTGGTGTAGGTGGGGTTTGAGGTAGTGTAGGTGGGGTTTGAGGTAGTGTAGGTGGGATTTGAAGTGGTGTCGGTGGGGTTTTAAGTGGTGTAGGTGGGGTTTGAGGTGGTGTAGGTGGGGTTTGAAGTGGTGTAGGTGGGGTTTGAGGTGGTGTAGGTGGGGTTTGAGGTGGTGTAGGTGGGGTTTGAGGTGGTGTAGGTGGGGTTTGAGGTGGTGTAGGTGGGGTTTGAAGTAGTGTAGGTGGGGTTTGAGGTGGTGTAGGTGGGGTTTGAGGTGGTGTAGGTGGGGTTTGAAGTGGTGTAGGTGGGGTTTGAGGTGGTGTAGGTGGGGTTTGAGGTGGTATAGGTGGGGTTTGAGGTGGTGTAGGTGGGGTTTGAGGTGGTGTAGGTGGGTTTTGAGGTGGTGTAGGTGGGTTTTGAAGTGGTGTAGCTGGGGTATGAGGTGGTGTAGGTGGGGTTTGAGGTGGTGTAGGTGGGGTTTGAGGTGGTGTAGGTGGGTTTTGAAGTGGTGTAGGTGGGGTTTGAGGTGGTGTAGGTGGGGTTTGAGGTGGTGTAGGTGGGGTTTGAGGATGTGTAGGTGGGGTTTGAAGTGGTGTAGGTGGGGTTTGAGGTGGTGTAGGTGGGTTTTGAAGTGGTGTAGGTGGGGTTTGAGGTGGTGTAGGTGGGGTTTGAGGTGGTGTAGGTGGGGTTTGAGGTGGTGTAAATGGGGTTTGAGGTGGTGTAGGTGGGGTTTGAGGTGGTGTAGATGGGGTTTGAGGTGGTGTAGGTGGGGTTTGAGGTGGTGTAGGCGGGTTTTGAGGTGGTGTAGGTGGGGTTTGAGGTGGTGTAGATGGGGTTTGAGGTGGTGTAGGTGGGGTTTGAGGTGGTGTAGGTGGGGTTTGAGGTGGTGTAGGTGGGGTTTGAGGTGGTGTAGGTGGGGTTTGAGGTGGTGCAGGTGGGGTTTGAGGTGGTGTAGGTGGGGTTTGAGGTAGTGTAGGTGGGGTTTGAGGTGGTGTAGGTGGGGTTTGAGGTGGTGTAGGTGGGTTTTGAAGTGGTGTAGGTGGGGTTTGAGATGGTGTAGGTGGGGTTTGAGGTGGTATAGGTGGGGTTTGAGGTGGTGTAGGTGGGTTTTGAAGTGGTGTAGGTGGGGTTTGAGGTGGTGTAGGTGGGGTTTGAGGTGGTGTAGGTGGGTTTTGAAGTGATGTAGGTGGGGTTTGAGGTGGTGTCGGTGGGGTTTGAGGTGGTGTAGGTGGGGTTTGAGGATGTGTAGGTGGGGTTTGAGGTGGTGTAGGTGGGGTTTGAGGTGGTGTAGGTGGGTTTTGAAGTGGTGTAGGTGGGGTTTGAGGTGGTGTAGGTGGGGTTTGAGGTGGTGTAAATGGGGTTTGAGGTGGTGTAGGTGGGGTTTGAGGTGGTGTAGGTGGGGTTTGAGGTGGTATAGGTGGGGTTTGAGGATGTGTAGGTGGGGTTTGAGGTGGTGTAGGCGGGTTTTGAGGTGGTGTAGGTGAGGTTTGAGGTGGTGTAGATGGGTTTTGAGGTGGTGTAGGTGGGTTTTGAGGTGGTGTAGGTGGGGTTTGAGGTGGTGTAGGTGGGTTTTGAGGTGGTGTAGGTGGGGTTTGAGGTGGTGTAGGTGGGTTTTGAGGTGGTGTAGGTGGGGTTTGAGGTGGTGTAGGTGGGTTTTGAGGTGGTGTAGGTGGGTTTTGAGGTGGTGTAGGTGGGTTTTGAGGTGGTGTAGGTGGGTTTTGAGGTGGTGTAGGTGGGGTTTGAAGTGGTGTAGGTGGGTTTTGAGGTGGTATAGGTGGGTTTTGAGGTGGTGTAGGTGGGGTTTGAAGTGGTGTAGTTGGGGTTTGAGGTGGTGTAGGTGGGTTTTGAGGTGGTGTAGGTGGGGTTTGAGGTGGTGTAGGTGGGTTTTGAGGTGGTGTAGGTGGGTTTTGAGGTGGTGTAGGTGGGTTTTGAGGTGGTGTAGGTGGGTTTTGAGGTGGTGTAGGTGGGGTTTGAGGTGGTGTAGGTGGGGTTTGAGGTGGTGTAGGCGGGTTTTGAGGTGGTGTAGGCGGGGTTTGAAGTGGTGTAGGTGGGGTTTGAGGTGGTGTAGGTGGGTTTTGAGGTGGTGTAGGTGGGTTTTGAGGTGGTGTAGGTGGGTTTTGAGGTGGTGTAGGTGGGTTTTGAGGTGGTGTAGGTGGGTTTTGAGGTGGTGTAGGTGGGGTTTGAAGTGGTGTAGGTGGGGTTTGAAGTGGTGTGGGTGGGGTTTGAGGTGGTGTAGGTGGGTTTTGAGGTGGTATAGGTGGGTTTTGAGGTGGTGTAGGTGGGGTTTGAAGTGGTGTCGGTGGGGTTTGAGGTGGTGTAGGTGGGGTTTGAAGTGGTGTAGGTGGGGTTTGAAGTGGTGTGGGTGGGGTTTGAGGTGGTGTAGGTGGGTTTTGAGGTGGTATAGGTGGGTTTTGAGGTGGTGTAGGTGGGGTTTGAAGTGGTGTAGGTGGGGTTTGAGGTGGTGTAGGTGGGTTTTGAGGTGGTGTAGGCGGGTTTTGAGGTGGTGTAGGTGGGTTTTGAGGTGGTGTAGGTGGGTTTTGAGGTGGTGTAGGCGGGTTTTGAGGTGGTGTATCGTACACGCAGACTCAAAAGGCTGGGAGAGAAATTCCATGGATTACAAACTGCAGAAAAAGCCTGTTTTCAGTGACTCTGCAGTGCAGTACTGAGGGAGTGCTGTACTGGTGGAGGTTTTGACTATCAGAGGAGATGTTAAACCGAGGCCCTATTTGTCCTCTCGGATGGATGTAAAAGATCCTATGAAACGATTTGAAGAGCAGGGTGTTGCCCCCGCTGCCCTGGTCAAAATTTATTCCTCAATCAACATCAATACAATGGATTATTTGGACATTATCACATTGCTGTTTGTGGGAACTTGCTGTGCTCAACGTGTCTGCTGCATTGCGACAATACAGTAGTGACTACACTTCAAAAAGTGCTTCATTGACTGTAAAGCATTTGGGACATCCTGGCATTGTGAAAGGTGCTATATAAATGCTATTTGGGTTCTATCCATATGGGTTTCCATTGGTATAGTCTGCAGCCTTAATCCTAGACTGATGGTATGATTTATATTAGGTATGTCCTTGATGATGAATATACGAGTTCACAAGGTTCGAAGTTCCCCGTGCGATGGTCTCCTCCTGAGGTTCTCAACTTTGCTCGATTCAGCAGCAAATCTGACGTGTGGGCCTTTGGTGAGTACCTGATATCTTTGGGAGCCAATGCTGTACAGGCCCACGTTCACATTCGGCTAATACTGATACTAGGGGTTCTGTAAGGGACAGAGTGGGGTGCTTGGCATTTGAGCTTCAATGGGTGAGAAATTGAACTTGGTAACACCATTCTTTGGCCACTGTGAGTGTCATTAGGAATCTAAAATGGCATCTGCAGTGCAGCACACACTTCTGATGCAAAAGCATGCCGGACGCCTTCTTGGTAAAGGCATTACTCGCAGTGAACGTCTGCTGGAAGTATGCAGAGTAGGCAGTTCATGGTTTCAATCAATTTGGAGTTCCACACGCCAGCTGATGCTTTCTCTTAACCTCGCACAGCATGAAGGAACTCCTTCGGCAGCACCTTCCAAACCCGCGACCTCTACCACCTAGAAAGACAAGGGCAGCAGATGCATGGGAACACCACCACCTGCAAGTTCCTGTCCAAGTCACACACCATCCTGACTTGGAACTATATCGCCGTTCCTTCACTGTCGCTGGGTCAAAATCCTGCAACTCCCTTCCTAACAGCACTGTGGGTCTACCTACCCCACATAGACTGCAGTGGTTCAAGAAGGCAGCTCACCAGCATATTGAGCATGGGCAATAAATGCTGGCCTAGCCAGCAATGCTCACGTCCCATGAAATAATTTAAAACACCCTACACGCAACCAGTTCTATTTAAAGGGACTATTAATTTTTTACAGGTTAGTTGCTGGTTGATTTCTTCTGGCTTTTGCTACAATTCTACATGTTTTGGTGCTTTCCATTGTTGTTTCAAGTTGCAAAAGTTGACAGGGAATGTTGCAGCAGGTGCTGAAGTGCTCTCAGACCAGGCCTTTCTCTGGGAGTTGAGCACGACTGGGAGAACAAGGAGAGGCCATGCCGAGCAGGACAAGCTGCGAGAAGAGGGAGGAAGAGAAGGGGGAGAAGGACTCTCAGCAGGAGTCCATATCCACCCACGGTGTTCAGGGAGCAATTCTCTGATCTGAACCTCATCAACGACCAGTTTTTTGAGACGTCTGCGTTTCACTAAGGAGGTTGTCACTGAAATCTGCCAATTGCAGTAGTCACAACTCCAGTCTCCAGTCTCAGCGAAGAGCACAGGCTGCATATACAGTAGCTGTGAAGGTGACCATGGCTATGAACTTTTATGTGTCTGTCCCCTTCCAGGATGGTGTTGGAGATATTAACAACATCTTCCAGTTTGCTGTTCACTGTTACATAAGGGAGGTGACTGAGGCTGTCTATTCAAAAAGAGATAACTTTATTTCATTCCCTCTTGCCAGAGAGCAGCAAGTGAGGATTGCAGGCGTCCCCATGCTGCAGGGTGACACTGACTGCACGCACATAGCTTTGCTGGTTCTATGTGCCAACTCTGCTATGTACCAGAACTGAAAGGGATTCCACCCCTCAACATCCAGCTGATGGATGCCCACAGGCAGCTTATCAGGCAGGTTATTGCACAGTACTCAGGCTAGCAGTCATGATGCCTTCATGCTGTGGCAGTCCGCTGTGCCAACTGTATTTCAACCCCCACAGCAAACTGAAGGGTGGCTACTGGCAACAAGGGTTATCTGCTGACAGCATGGTTCACGACTCCAGTTTTCAACCGCACACATACCTGCACAGTATGCACGCAATGCGGCCACGAGAAATCTGATAGAGCAAACCATTGACATCCTGAAGCAACGATTCTACTGTCTGGCCTACTCTGGAGGAGCCTTGCAGTACTCGGCTCAGCGGGTCTCAATGTTTGTGATGTATGTTGCATGCTGCAAAACAAGCCATTATAAGGGGACAACCCTTGCCACCAGCTAACAGGCAAGAAGCTGAGGAGCAGGAGGTGGAGGAGACAGAAGAAGAAGAGGAAGGGAGGCTGCAACCTTAGACAGACCCTTTCTGCCCGGGCTGTACGTGAAGAACTAATTCAAGTGTGATACCAGTCACCTCAACTCCACCCATTCACCAACAGTCTTACACATGTTATCTTCCTTCTGTCACTGACAATCACATTGCCCCTTTGGCTTCAATGCAAAAATAAAAGCCAACACAAAATAAACATTTCAAACAAATTAATCAATCAAATCGTGCAATATTGCATAAAAACTTGAACAAATCATCTTTGCACCTTCCCTTAGTGTCTTGCAGGTGTCTTTGCCTCTCCTAGTGCTCCTACATTGTGCTACCCCAGTGGCTGCAGCATGGCTGGTGGAAGGCTGCTGACTTTCAGTGGCAGAGACTGCAGATGGCCTTGGAGGACAACCTCAAGCAGCTTTGGGCCTACAGGGCCCAGCTTCAGACTGCACCACCTTGGCATGGGTGGCAGATGTCTGGGCTGGCTGACAGGCAACAGCAAGGGCATTTGGCAGAGTGGCATTGATGGACGCACGAATGCTATCACCCTGAGAGAAGACAGCAGGCTCATGATTCATGGAACTACTGCCATTCCCCTCCACAGCTCTGGCCTGCTGATCTTTGCAGCTCCAGTAGAAGGATTAATGTAGGAGGCCTTGCGTCCCTCGCACCAGCCACCAGCAGGCCGCCTCCAGACGCCAGCTGGGCTTTGGCCTCAGTGGGGGTCTGTCCACAGATGGATCCCAGCAGTGTCCCCAGTGTTAAACTCTAGAAAGCTTGTTATGGCAGGATAATGCTGGAGCCTATCTTGACTCAGTTTCACATTTATTGTAAAGAGTAAAAGGATTACAAAATGTAGCTCCTCACTCAAAACCTTCCACCAGTCTCAGTAAATGTCTGCTCAAGACAGACCCCAATTAACACCCTCCACCTGCATATAATCAAACAATTGGTGCACAATTAACAGATTAACACCCAGTCTGCCCACAATTGCACTTACATATGAAAATTGACTACCTGCCACTGCTGGCATATAGACCTTGTCGCTTCACCCCTCCTCTGTCAAGATTGGCGGGAGGTGGGAACTCATTGGCCCACCGACCCGAAGCCCTCCTGTCTCAAATTCCTCCCGGTCCTACTATCAAAGCTGCCTTGGCAGGACTGGGCAGATTCCACCCACTCCGCAGCCATGGCGGATGGCAGCATTCTGTGCTTGCATGGCAACTAGCTGAGATTGCATAACTTCAGTCTGAGCACCCAGATGTTGGGTAGCTTCTGCTTGTGCTGCAATGGAAGCTGAGACATCAGCCTGGTTGTGTCCACAAATGTTCTCATGGAGTTGGCCTCCACTTTCATGCTGGAAAGGATGGGCTCCAAGATCTGTACAAATCCCTAGGCCAAGTGGCGCTGGACTCCTCCATGCTCCTTGACAGTGACAACAAGACTTTTGGCAGATAAAAACAGGTCTGGCAGCATCTGTGGAAAGAGAAACTGAGTTAACATTTCAGGTCGATGACCTTTCATCAGAACTGGGAAAAGTTAGAGATGTGACAGGTTTGAACTAAGTATAGAGGCAGGAAAAGGTAAGAGGGGAGGACAGAACAAAAGGGTAGGTCTGTGATAGGGTGGAAGGCAGGAGAGATTAAATGGCAAAAGAGATGATGGTGCAAGAGAAAAGGGAAAGGTAAAGAAACAAACTTGTAAATGGGAATAGCAGAATCAGCACCAATAGCTGCTGTCCAAAAACAAAACCAAAAAACACAAAACAAAATGGGGGCAGAGATTATGATTTGAAATTTTTGAACTCAATGTTAAGTCCAGAAAGCTGTAAAATGCCTAATTGAAAGATGAGCAACTTTTTTTTGTTATTCGTTCACGGGATGTAAGTGTCACTCGCAGGCATCCCTAATTACCCTTGAGAAGATGATGGTGAGCCACCTACTTAACTGCTACAGTCTGTGTGGTTTAGGTATACCCACAGTGCTGTTGGAAAGGGTGCTGTTAGGCTTATGTGAGCTTCATTGGAACAGTGTAGAAGGCTAAGGACAGAGAGGTCAGAGTGGGAGCAAAGTAGAGAATTAAAATGAGAAGTGATCGGAATTTCGGGATCACGCTTGTGAACTAAGCAGAGGTGTTCAGCGTTTGGTAGAGGAAGTTGCATTGTGAGCAGTGATTGCAATATACTAAACTGAAAGAAGTACAAGTAAATCGCTGTTTCACCTGGAAGGAGTGTTTGGGGCCTTGGATGGTGAAGAGACAGGAGCTAAAAGGGAAGGTGTTGCATCACCTGTGCTTGCATGGGACAGTGCCGTGCACAGGGGTGGGCATGCTGAGGGTGATTGAGGAGGGACCAGGGTTTCGCACAGGAAAGGGTCCCTTTGGAATGCTGACAGGGGAGCGGAAGGGAAGATGTGTTGATGGCATCACGCTGGAGGAGGTGGAAATGGCGGAGGATAATCTGTTGAATGCGGAGGCTGGTGGAGTGGAGAGGACAAGGGGAACCCTATCATGGTTCTGGGAGGGAGGCAAAGAAGTGCAGAAAACGGTACCGACATGGTTGAGCTCCTGTCAACCACTATGGGGAGGGAATCCTTGGTTGAGGAAAATGGAAAACACTGGTATGGAAGGTTACATCATCAGAACAGATGCGACAGAGGTGGAGAATCTGGAAGAATGGAATAAAGTCCTTAAAGGAAGCAGGGTGTGAGGAAGTGTCATCCCGGAAGCTGTGGGAGTCAGTGGGCTTATAGTGAATATTGGTTGATAGATTATCCCTGCAAGCGGAGATAGAGAAGTTAAGGAAGTGAAGAAAAGAGTCAGAGATAGACTTTGTTTCTGGCAGGTCTGTCAATGCACCAAGCATTTCATTGTGCATGCCCAACAGCCTTTTCCTGTACACTGCCCCAATCTAAGTCTGCACCTGAGTCCTCTGCAGCAGAAGTTATGTGCAACCTTGCCCTGGCTGCTGGCCACTCGTGCCTGGTGACTTACCATGTGCGGATCCTGCCTCTATGTTACTCTCTAATGTATGCTCAGTGCCAGTATCTGAGGTGGGAGCTGTGAGAGTGAGTGATGGTGTTTCATCATTATCAGTCTCTTCTTCTTCTTGCACTTCATGCTCCTGCACCACTGCCTGGCCAGGTGGCTGCTCTTGCGTGTCTGAAAGGAGAAAGGCACAAGGAATGGGCTGTGGTGAGGGAAGGGAGGGGAACATAAGAGGTGCATTCATACACCATCTGCAGCTTGGGAATCAGAAAGAGATTGTGTGATGAGGGGGAAACGAGATGCGAGAATGAGGATTAAGTATGAGGATACCATCATCTTCAATCCTTTCACCCCTGACGCTGGCCACGGCATCCGTTCTGGCTGTGCCAATGATGGTGAACATCCCCTCCATTGGAGTGAGTGCCGGTCCCCTTCTGGTTAGATGCTGCTGCCTGCACTTGTATGCCACCTTGTCCTGCAAGAGAGAGGGAAGTGTGTCAGTGAAGGTCGTGCAATATGTTTGAGTAATGTGGTTGTCACGGTTGAATAGCTCGCACTGTGTGCAAGGTGTGAAATGTGGGTATGAGGCTTGGAACCTTGCTCTGTGTGTGATGGTGATGTGAAGTTATGAATGTGAGGGAGATGATTGATGGAGGTTGTTGGGAGCTGGGTGATGGGGGTGTGTGAGGTTAGTGGAATGTGGCATTTGAAGATACAATTACTGACCTTGAGCACTCGTGTGAGGTAATTGAACTTCTTTTGGCACTGCATCCAGGTCCTCAAGCCGACAGTCTTGGCATTGACCTGTACAACTATCTGATCCCATTTCCTTCTCAAAGTATGTCTGGAGGGCCTCCTGTGGATACAGGACTGCTCTCCTCCTGTCTACCTTCTGCACCAAGGCCTCCACTGCTGTGTCAGAGAACCTTGGAGCCCACTCTGCCATGTTGTGCCATTCCTGTCTCTGTCCCAGGTCCAAATCACTTCTGCAATGCATTCTAGCACCTGCTGCAGCCAAGGTGCACCTCCCCTTTAAGAGGTGTAGGCTGGCTTTAAATAGTGCAGGCTAGCTTGAACTTGTGCTAGCCCCTCTCACGCTTCTGTGCCCCCTCTTCACATGTGCAGTCACTCAACTGCACTTTTAATGCTGGCTGCATACTGCAATCATGTAAATGAACAAGCAGCTAGTAAAGGGTATGGAGAATAAGCAGAAGACTGGGATTAGAATGGGTGGGATATTAATTTTTTTTTAGAGATACAGCACTGAAACAGGCCCTTCGGCCCACCGAGTCTGTACCAACCATCAACCACCCACTTATACTAATCCTACATTAATCCCATATTCCCACCACATCCCCATAATTGGGGCAATTTATAATGGCCAATTTACCTATCAACCTGTAAGTCTTTGGCTGTGGGAGGAAACCGGAGCACCCGGCGAAAACCTACGCGGTCACGGGGAGAACTTGCAAACTCCAAACAGGCAGTACCCAGAATTGAACCCGGGGTTGCTGGAGCTGTGAGACTGCGGTGCTAACCACTGCGCCACTGTGCCAGCCATCTTCAATCCTCAATCTTAAATTCTTGGATATGGGGAGTGAGCAGGAGAGTGGGATTTGACTGGGTGGGATAGGAGTGAGCAGGAGAGTGGGATTTGACTGGGTGGGATATTAATGGATATGGGGAGTGAGCAGGAGAGTGGGATTTGACTGGGTGGCTCATGGAGAGAAACATCAATGCAGACTTGATGGGCTGAATGGCCTGTTTCGGTGCTGGAATGTGATTCGTCAATATCAGTTCAAAGGGGAGAAGCAGCAAAGGAAACAAAGGGAGAAGGTGAATGGGGCACTGGACCACCATTTGAGTGAGGGATGAGTGAGTTGGTTGTTTGAGCCATCACTAGTTTGCCTGGTGGCTGCCCTTGCTCGCTATGTGCTCATTGATGTCTTTACTCCATGTCACAGGGGTCCTGATGTGGGAGACCTTTGCCTTGGGGAAAACGCCCTACGAGAGATTCAGCAATGCAGACGTGGTGGAGCATATAATCCAGGGTCGGCGCCTGTACAGGCCTCAGCAGGCCTCCGAGAATGTCTATAACATCATGTATAGCTGCTGGGAAGATGTAAGTCTCTGACGTATTTATTGATTAACCACTCAGAGAGGAAATTTGGTGACCTTCAGAGTATTGTGAAACTGTTTCTGTGTCAGCTATGGCTCAGTAGGGGCACTCTCAGCTCTGTGTTTGAGGCTATGAGTTCAAGCCTCGGGCCAAAGACTTGACCACAACGTCAAGGTTGGCACTCCAAGTGCAGTACTGAGAGAGTGCTGCAGTGTTGGAGGTACTGTCGTTCAGATGGACGTTAAACTGAGACCCCTTCTTCCCTCTCAGATGGCTGTAAAACAGTCTGTAGCACTGTTTCAAAGAAGAGCAGGGTAATTCTCCTGGTATCTGGCCAATATTTATCTCGCAATCAATAAAATAGATTATCTGGTCATTATCATATTGCTGTTTTTGGGATCTTGCTGTACACAAATTGGCTGCCACATTCCCTGCCTTACAGCAGTGACTACTACAAAAGTACCTCATTGGCTGCAACACACTTTGAAATGTCCTGAGGTTGTGAAAGGCACCACAGAAATAAAAGTCTTTCTTTTTCCTGGTCACTCGTACTGCCCAGTGTGGATTTGAGCAGGAAGATCCCAGTTTCAATGGTACCTGGTCTGGCTGTCAGATTCTAGGGGCAGTGGTCCCAATGCTATTCTGAGGGGGAGAGGGAATAGTCATCCTGGGTTCCTGCTTCTGTCGCTGTGTCCTACACACCCCATGGTTGAATAGTCAAGTAAATTTCACTTTCATGGGTGAAGAATGGCTGGTTGGGTGAGATATCTGTTTGGAATAGGGAGATGGCAGGACCATTGCATCGCAATCAGAGTCTTCGAGAGAGGAGAGGATGAAGGCGAGGGATTGGGTTTTTTGTCCCTGCTGGTGGCCTATTGGGTGGCAAGGAAGGATGGAGCCAGATAAGTGGGTGGGTGGGGGAGAGCTGCCTGGCTTTCCGCTCTATGCTGCAGCTGGCTGTTGCAATCTGCCCAGGTGTGGGCACAGGAAATGCCCTCCCCTTCTTGCTTCCGGACCTCCATTTATCTCCCCCTTTATCTTCCTCGACCCTCTCCCTCACCCCTCTCCCTCTACCCTTTCCCTCTCTCCTTCCACTCTCTTCCCATCACCCTTTCCCTCTCTCCTTCCACTCTCTTCCCATCATCCTTTCCCTCTCTCCTTTCACTCTCTTCCCATCACCCTTTCCCTCTCTCCTTCCACTCTCTCCCCATCACCCTTTCCCTCCTCCTTTGTCTCTCCCCATGATTTCTTTCCATCCCCCATCCCCCATACTCCTTCTCCTCTTTCTCCTTGTCTCCCCCTCATCTTCTTCCAGTCACCCCACTCACCCTTTCCCACCTTCATCGAGATAGTCCCAGTACTCAGTGAAGCAAATAAAATGATCAAAATGACAGAAGGCAAAGATTGGTGTGGGAGAAATGGGTTTTGATTTATGGGGCATTGGCACCAGTACTGGGCAAAGTGGGAGCTGTACCGTTGGGATGATCTGCACTTGAACCATGCTGGGACCTGTGTTCTGGTGAGTCATATAACTAGGTCAAGAGGGCTTTAAACGAAGAGAGAAGAGAAGGTAAGAGAGCAAGATAGCAATAAGGATAAGGATAGACAGGGTGGGCGTTGCTGGCTAGGCCAACATTTATTGCCCATTCCTAATTGCCTTTGAGAATGTAGTGGTGAGCTGCCTTCTTGAACTGCTGCAGCCCTTGGGGTGTACATACACCAACAGTGCTGTTAGGAAGGGAGTTCCAGAATTTTGACCCAGCGACGGTGAAGGAACAGCAATATTTTTTTTAATTTCCAAAATATACTTTATTCATAAAAATCTGTAAAAATTACATTCCCAAACAGTTTAAAACAGCATCAAGTCAAAAAATACAAACAGTGCAAAGGTGATCAGTGTCCTTCTATACAATCATGAGTTGCCTCACAACCCTTCCATTTCATTATGGAAAACTTTATCAACTTTGCTTCCAATTTCTACCCTTCTCTCACCTTTACATGGTCCATCTCTGACACTTCCCTTCCCTTCTTCGACTTCTCTGTCTCCATCTCTGGGGATAGGTTGTCTACTAATATCCATTATAAGCCCACCGACTCCCACAGCTACCTCGACTACACTTCTTCACACCCTACCTCCTGTAAGGACTCCATTCCATTCTCCCAGTTTCTCCGTCTCCGACGCATCTGCTCTGACGATGCTACCTTCCATGACGGTGCTTCTGAGATGACCCCCTTTTTCCTCAACTGAGGATTTCCTCCCACTGTGGTTGACAGGGCCCTCAACCGTGTCCAGCCCATTCCCC
Organism: Heterodontus francisci; assembly: GCF_036365525.1. Classification (NCBI taxonomy): domain Eukaryota; kingdom Metazoa; phylum Chordata; class Chondrichthyes; order Heterodontiformes; family Heterodontidae; genus Heterodontus; species Heterodontus francisci. The sequence continues at coordinate 98,233,594 of NC_090385.1, forward strand.
GCACCTCTACCCTCACCCCTTCCCCTCCCTCCCAGAACCGTGACAGGGTTCCCCTTGTCCTCACTTTTCACCCCATCAGCCTCCATATCCAAAGGATCATCCTCCGCCATTTCCGCCACCTCCAGCGTGATGCCACTACCAGTCGCATCTTCCCCTCCCTTCCCCTGTCAGCATTCCGAAGGGATCGTTCCCTCCGCGACACCCTGGTCCACTCCTCCATTACCCCCACCAACTCGTCCCTGTCCCATGGCACCTTCCCCTGCAATCGCAGGAGGTGTAATACCTGCCCATTTACCTCCTCTCTCCTCACTATCCCAGGCCCCAAACACTCCTTTCAGGTGAAGCAGCGATTTACTTGTACTTCTTTCAATGTAGTATACTGTATTCGCTGCTCACAGTGTGGTCTCCTCTACATTGGGGAGACCAAGCGCAGACTGGGTGACCGCTTTGCGGAATATCTCCGCTCAGTCCGCAAGCAGGACCCTGAGCTTACGGTTGCTTGCCATTTCAACACTCCCCCCTGCTCTCATGCTCACATCTCTGTCCTGGGATTGCTGCAGTGTTCCAGTGAACATCAACGCAAGCTCGAGGAACAGCATCTCATTTATCGATTAGGCACACTACAGCCTGCCGGACTGAACATTGAGTTCAATAATTTCAGAGCATGACAGCCCCCCATTTTACTTTCATTTTTTGTTATTTTTTCTTCCTTTTTTTTTTGCATTCTTTTTTACATTTTTTACCATCTTTTTTTTGCATTTATTTCATTTCATTTTAGTTTGTTCAGTTTGCTTACCCACTGTTTTTTTCAGGTTTGCACTTGCTGCTGTTCAATATTCAGTGTATTAACACCTAATCTGTACTAATGCTTTGTCCTTCAACACACCATTAACATATTGTTTGCCTTTGCTCCGTGACCTTTTGGTCAGCTATGTGGCCTGGTCCAATCTAGACCTCCTTTGTTATCTCTTGCCCCACCCCCACCTCACTTGCTGATAACCTGTGACCTTTCTAATATTTGTCAGTTCCGAAGAAGGGTCACTGACCCGAAACGTTAACTCTGCTTCTCTTTTCACAGATGCTGCGAGACCTGCTGAGTGGTTCCAGCATTTCTTGTTTTTACTTCCATTTCATTGTCATGCCAATTACATTTTTACATTTACAGCACACAAAATTTTCCCGATACAGTTTGAGGGGTTTCCCATGGATCCAGCCCCTCAGTTCAGCTTGGTGGGGGGACCTTACACTGTGGTCTTTCCCCATTGAGCCTTTGCTGCGGCTGCCCCAAGCTTTAGTGCGTCCCTCAACACGTAGTCCTGGATCTTGGAATGTGCCAGTCTGCAACATTCGGTGGTGGACACCTCTTTGCGCTGGAAGACCAGCAAGTTTCGGGCAGACCAAAGGGCGTCTTTCACCGAATTGATAGTCCTCCGGCAGCAGTTGATGTTTGTCTCGGTGTGCGTCCCAGGGAACAGCCCGTAGAGCACAGACTCCTGTGTTACCGAGCTGCTTGGGATGAACCTCGACAAAAACCACTGCATCTCTTTCCACACCTGCTTTGCAAAGACACATTCCAGCAGGAGGTGGGCAACCGTCTCTTCCCCACCACAGCCACCGCGGGGGCATTACGCGGAGGGTGCGAGATTTCGGGCGTGCATGAAGGATCTGACGGGGAGGGCCCTTCTCACCACCAGCCAAGCTACATCTTGGTGCTTGTTTGAAAATTCTGGCGATGAGGCATTCCGCCAAATGACTTTGGCGGTCTGCTCGGGGAACCATCCGACAGAATCCACCGTCTCCTTTTCCCGTAGGGCCTTGAGGACATTCCGTGCAGACCACTGCCTAATGGATCGGTGGTCAAAGGTGTTTTCCCGCAGAAACTGCTCCACGAAGGATAGGTGGTACGGCACGGTCCAACTGCATGGAGCGTTCCGCGGCAATGTGACCAGGCCCATCCTTCGCAACACCGGGGACAGATAGAACCTCAGCACGTAGTGACACTTGGAGTTTGCGTACTGGAGGTGTACACACAGCTTAATGCAGCCACACACGAAGGTGGTCATCAGGATGAGGGCCACGTTGGGTACATTTTTCCCGCCCTTATCCAGAGATTTGAACATCGTGTCCCTCTGGACCCGGTCCATTTTAGATCCCCAGATGAAGCGGAAAATGGCTCGGGTGACTGCCACAGCGCAGGAGTGGGGTATGGGCCAGACCTGCGCCACGTACAGCAACAACGTGATGACCAGGTTCTTACCCACAATGGAGAGAGATCGCTGCCCCCACATGCCCAACTTTTGTTGTACCTTGGCTACTCGCTCCTCCCAGGTTTTGGTGCGCGCCCCTTCTGAACCATATCCCCAGCACCTTCAGGTAGTCTGACCTGATGGTGAAGGGGACAAAGGATCGGTCAGCCCAGTTCCCAAAGAACATGGCCTCGCTCTTGCCGTGGTTAACTTTGGCTCCCGAGGCCAGTTCGAACTGGTCGCAGATGCTCAAATATAGTTCCAAGTCAGGATGGTGTGTGACTAGGAGGGGAACTTGCAGCTGGTGGTGTTCCCATGCATCTGCTGCCTTTGTCCTTCTAGGTTGTGGAGGCCGCAGGTTTGGAAGGTGCTGTCGAAGGAGCCTTGGATAGTGCGCCAGCAAATAAGATGAGAGGTTATGACCTAACAGATGGAGGAGAGAGGTGTGTTCAGGTGAAGGGAAATTTAGAAATCGTAAGGGAAAGGCCAAGGCATAGGAACAGTATAGCATTGTGGGTAAAGACAAGCAGAATGGGACAGGAAGGGACAGAGAGTTTTACAGAAATTGTATATTCTGAATATGGTCATTGCAGAGAATAGAAGTAAAAAATGAAATTAAAGGTTCTTTATCTGAATGTGTGAAGCATCTGCAATAAGATAGATGAACCAGTGGCGCAAATAGAGGTAAATGATTTAGATCTAATCACCATCACATATACATGGTTACAAGGTGATCAAGGTTGGGAAATCAATATTCCAGGGTACACAATATTTTGAAAAGACAGACAGAATAGCAAAGGAGGGGTAGCACTGATAGTAAGGGATGACATAAGGGCATTAGTGAGAAAGGATCTGGCTTCAGAAGATCATGAAGTAGAATCAATATGAGTGGAAATTAGGAATAACAAGAATCAGAAAATGCTTGTGGGAGTAGTTTATCGGCCCCCTAACAATAGTTATACCATTGGAAAGAGCATTAAACAAGAAATTATTGGAGCTTTTAACAAAAGCAATATAATAATTGTGGGGGACGTTAACATTCATACAGACTGGGACAATGAAATTGGCAAGAATGGTACAGAAGATGAGTTTGTAGAATGCTTTCAGGACAGTTTCTTGGAGCAATATGTTGTGGAACCAATTGGGGATAAAGTTATCTTAGATATAGTATTTTGTAATGAAATAGGGTTAATTAGTAATGTCATAGTGAAAGATCCACTGGGAAATAGTGATCATAAGACAATTGAATTCCATGTTATGTTTTAAAGTGACATACTCCAATCCAAACAAGAATCTTAAACTTAAACAAAGGCAATTATGTAGGTATGAGGGGAGAACTGGCTAAGGTAAATTGGGTAAATAGACTAAAAGGTATGGAAGTAAATGAACAGTGGGAAACCTTTAAAGAAACAATTCAAAATGTTCAACAAAAATACATTTGGGAGGTAGAGGAGCAGATATGTTGACAGATTTTGGAAAGATGTAAAGGTAACAGGGTTGTTGTGGTGGGTGATTTTAACTTCCCCTATATTGACTGGGACTCACTTAGTGCTAGGGGCTTGGATGGGGCAGAATTTGTAATGAGCACCCAGGAGAGCTTCTTGAAACAATATGTAGATAGTCCAACTAGGGAAGGGGCTGTACTGGGGAATGAGCCCGGCCAGGTGGTCAAAGTCTCAGTAGGGGAGCATTTCGGAAACAGTGACCATAATTCCATAAGGTACTTGTGGATAAGGATAAGAGTAGTCCTCGGGTGAAGGTGCTAAATTGGGGGAAGGCTAATTATAACAATATTAGGCAGGAACTGAAGAATTTAGATTGGGGGCGGCTGTTTGAGGGTAAATCAACATCTGACATGTGGGAGTCTTTCAAACGTCAGTTGCTTAGAATCCAGGACTGGCATGTTCCTGTGAGGAAGGAGGATAAGTTTGGCAAGTTTCGGGAACCTTGGATAACGCGGGATATTGGATATTGTGAGCCTAGTCAAAAAGAAAAAGAAAGCATTCGTAAGGGCGAGAAGGCTGGGAACAGACAAAGCCCTTGAGCCCTTGGGCGGCACAGTGGTTAGCACCGCAGCCTCACAGCTCCAGGGACCTGGGTTCAATTCTGGGTACTGCCTGTGCGGAGTTTGCAAGTTCTCCCTGTGACCGTGTGGGTTTTCGCCAGGTGCTCCGGTTTCCTCCCACAGCCAAAGACTTGCAGGTTGATAGGTAAATTGGCCATCGTAAATTGCCCCTAGTGTTGGTAGGGAATATGGGATTACTGTAGGGTTAGTGTAAATGGGTGGTTGTTGGTTGGCACAGACTCGGTGGGCCGAAGGGCCTGTTTCAGTGCTGTATCTCTAAATAAATAATATAAAGACAGTAGGTAGGAACTTAAGCAAGGAGTCAGGAGGGCTAAGGGGGGTCATGAACAGTCATTGGCAAACAGGATTAAGGGGAATCCCAAGGTTTTTTATACATATATAAAGATCAAGAGGGTAACCAGGGAAAGGGTTGGCTCACTCAAGGACAGAGGAGGGAATCTATGTGTGGAACCAGAGGAAATGGGCAAGATAGTAAATGAGTACTTTGCATCAGTATTCACCAAAGAGAAGGATTTGGTGGATGATGAGTCCAGGGAAGGGAGTGTAGATCGTCTGGGTCATGTCGTGATCAAAAAGGAGGAGGTGTTGGGTGTCTTGCAAAACACTAAGGTAGATAAGTCCCCAGGGCCTGATGGGATCTACCCCAGAATACTGAGGGAGGCAAGGGAAGAAATTGCTGGGGCCTTGACAGAAATCTTTGTATCCTCATTGGCTACAGGTGAGGTCCCAGAGGACTTGAGAATAGTCAATGTTGTTCCTTTGTTTAAGAAGGGTAGCAAGGATAATCCAGGAAATTATAGGCCGGTGAGCCTTACGTCAGTGGTAGAGAAATTATTAGAGAGGATCCTTCGGGACAGGATTTACTCCCATTTGGAAACAAATGAACTTATTAACGAGAGGCAACATGGTTTTGTGAAGGGGAGGTCATGTCTCACTAACTTGATTGAGTTTTTTGAGGAAGTGACAAAGATGATTGATGAAGGAAGGGCAATGGATGTTGTCTATATGGACTTCAGTAAAGCCCTTGATAAGGTCCTTCATGGCAGACTGGAACAAAAGGCGAATTCACACGGGATCAGAGGTGAGCTGGCAAGATGGATACAGAACTGGCTTGGTCATAGAAGACAGAGGGTAGCGGTGGAAGGGTGCTTTTCTGAATGGAGGGATGTGACTAGTGGTGTTCTGCAGGGATCAGTGCTGGGACCTTTGCTGTTTGTATTATATATAAATGATTTGGAGGAACATGTAGCTGGTCTGATTAGTAAGTTTGCGGACAACACAAAGGTTGGTGGAGTTGCGGACAGTGATGAGGATTGTCAGAGGATACAGCAGGATATAAATCGGTTGGAGACTTGGGCGGAGAAATGGCAGATGGAGTTTAATCCGGACAAATGTGAGGTAATGCATTTTGGAAGATCTAATACAGGTGGGAGGTATACAGTAAATGGCAGAACCCTTAGGAGTATTGACAGGCAGAGAGATCTGGGTGTACAGGTCCACAGGTCACTGAAAGTGGCAACGCAGTTGGATAAGGTAGTCAAGAAGGCATACGGCATGCTTGCCTTCATCGGTCGGGGCATAGAGTATAAAAATTGGCAAGTCATGCTGCAGCTGTACAAAATTTTAGTTAGGCCACACTTAGAATATTGTGTGCAATTCTGGTCGCCACACTACCAGAAGGACGTGGAGGCTTTGGAGAGGGTACAGAAGAGGTTTACCAGGATGTTGCCTGGTCTGGAGGGCATTAGCTATGAGGAGAGGTTGGATAAACTCGGATTATTTTCACTGGAACGACGGAGGTGGAGGGGCGACATGATAGAGGTTTACAAAGTTATGAGTGGCATGGACAGAGTGGATAGTCAGAAGCTTTTTCCCAGGGTGGAAGAGTCAGTTACTAGGGGACATAGGTTTAAGGTGCGAGGAGCAAAGTTTAGAGGGGATGTGCGAGGCAAGTTCTTTACACAGAGGGTGGTGAGTGCCTGGAACTTGCTGCCGGGAGAGGAAGCAGGTACGATAGCGACGTTTAAGAGGCATCTTGACAAATACATGAATAGGATGGGAATAGAGGGATACGGTCCCCGGAAGTGCAGAAGGTTTTAGTTTAGACAGGCATCAAGATCGGCGCAGGCTTGGAGGGCCGAATGGCCTGTTCCTGTGCTGTACTGTTCTTTGTTCTTTATTCCATTGAAGAACAAAAACTCAGCAAAAAAGACCCATCCAGAGCGTAGGGATAAACCAGGCATTTTCAAGTTGGCACACAGTGAATAGTGGAGTGCCGCAAGGATCAGTGCTGGGGCCTCATCTATTTACAATATATGTTAATGACTTAGACGAAGAGACAGAGAGTAATGTATCTAAGTTTGCTGATGATACAAAGGTAGGTGGAAAGGTAAGCTGTGGGAAAGACACAGAGGGGCTGCTAAAGAGATATAGACAGGTTAAGTGAGTGGGCAACAAGATGGCAGATGGAGTTTAATGTGGGGAAGTGTGAAGTTATTCACTTTGGTCATAACAATAGAAAAGCAGAATATTTTTTCAAAGGTGTGAAACTTGTAAATGTTGATGTTCAAAGAGACTTGGGTGTGCTTGTCCAAGGAATTCAGAAAGTTAGCATGGAGGTACAGCAAGCAATTAGGAACGCAAATAGCATATTGCCTTTATTGCAAGGGAGTACAGGAATAAAGAAGTCTTGCTACAATTGTGCAGGGTGTTGGTGAGATCACATCTGGAGTATTGTGTGCAGGAAGGATATACTTGCATTGGACACGGTACAGCGAAGGTTATCTAAATTCGTCCCTGGGATGAGGAGGTTGTCCTATGATGAGAGGCTGAGTAAATTGGGCCTATATTCTGTGGAGTTTAGAAGAATGAGAGGTGCTCTCATTGAAACGTACAAGATTCTGAAGGGGCTGGATAGGATAGACACTGAGAGATTGTTTTCTGCTGCTCGAGGAATCTAAAACACGGGAACACAGTCTCAGGATAAGGGAAAGATCATTTCGGACTGAGATGAGGAGAAATTACTTCACTCAAAGGGTTGTGAACCTTTGGAATTCTCTGCCCCAGAGGGTTATGGATGTTCCATCATTGAATACATTTCAGGCTGGGATAGACAGATTTTTGGGCTCTCAGGGAATCATGGGATATGGGGAGCAGGTGGGAAAGTGGAATTGAAGCCTACTTTCATGGAATTGAAGGCAAATAATTGACCTGATTAGAAGATTGGCTGAGTGACAGGAGACAGAGTAGGGATAATGGGCGGGTACTCTAATTGGCAGGATGTGACTAGTGGTGTTCCACAACGATCTGTGTTGGGGTCTTGACTATTCACAGCATTTATTAATGACTTAAATGATGGGATAGAAAACCAAGAATCCAAATTTGTCGATGACACAAAGATAGTTGGCATTGTAAGCAGTGTAGATGGAAGTATAAAATTACGAAGAGATATTGATAGATTAAGTTAAAGAGCAAAACTGTGGCAAATGGATTTCAGGTAAATGTAAGTTAATCAAATTTGAACCTAAAAAGGATAGAACAGGTATTTCTAAATGGTGAAACTCTAGAGCAGTGGAGCTCCAAACTGACTCAGGGGTCCAGGAACACAGATCATTAAAATATCATGAACCAGTACAGAAAATAATCAAAAAGCCTAATGGAATGCTGGCCTTTATATCAGGAGGAGTAGAATACAAGTGGGTAGAACAAGGCCCTAGTTGGACCACACCTGGAATACTATAGAATCTATTAGCCTTGGAGGGAGTGCAGCGTAGGTCTACCAGAACAATATGTGGACTCCGAGCATTAAATTACAAGGAGAGATTTCACAAATTAGATGCTGGTGAAAGATCATCAATCTCTCCACAGATGCTGCCAGATCTGTTGAGTGTTTCCAGTATTTTCTGTTTTTATTGCACAAACTAGGGTTGTTTTCCCTGGAAATTAGAAAGTTAAAGGGAGATTTGATCCAAGTTTTCAAGATACTAAGGGGAAAAGATAGTGTAGAGAGACAGAAACTATTTCCACTGTTTGGGTGTCTAGGACTAGGACGCATAGTCTAAATATCAGAACAGGCCTTTCGGGAGTGAAATTAGGAAACACTGCTGCAAACAGAGGATGGTAGAAATTTGGAACTCTCTTCTGCAAACAGTAACTGATGATAGATCAGATGTTAATCTTAAAACAGAGATTGATAGATTTTGGTTAACCAAAGGTATTAAGGGACATGGGGCAAATATGGAGTTCGGTCACAGATCAGCCATGATCTCATTGAATGGCAGAACAGGCTCGAGGGGCTAAATGGCCTTCTCCTGTTCCTATGTTCCTATATTGTCCTATGTACATACTTCAGCTTCATGGCTGAGTATATGACACAGGTATATACCCCATGTACACGGCCCAGGTACATGACTCAGATACACATCTCAGATACACAGCTGACGGACACACTCAGGTACACAGCTTAGATACATGTTCAGGTACATGGCTCAGCTAAGCGTTTCAGGGCCTGACAGGCCAGCAGCGTTCCTTCTAATTTCTTTTTTGGAGTGCGCGGACAATTTGTTTAAGTATGTGGCCCCTTTTGCACTACACGTGCGGTGATTTATAGGGGCTGACTTGTGCACGACCTGCCAGGGGACTTATGGGTTGTGGCTGCACAGCTTCAAGGGACCATTGCAGGCCAGTCCTACCTCCCTTCATTGGAGATTAGTTTGAGCAACAGGAGATCATCTTGAGCCTCTGTCCCACACACAGAAAGCAGCTCATGTTTGGTGGCATCAGCCCCAGAATCTGGTACAACAGGGCAATTGCAGCCTCCAAGGTGGGGACGTTGTGGTGCTGGACAGTACTGATGTGAAACTACACAGTATTTACACTGCAGAAACACGTCATTCAGCCCAACTATACAGGTGTTTGTGCTCCACACAAGCCTCCTCCGAGCTTACTTCATCTCACCCTATCAACATATCTTTCTATTTCTTTCTCCCCAACGTGCTTATCCTACTTCCCCTTAAAGGCATCTATCCTATTCACCTTAACTGCTCCCTGTGGTAGTGAGTTCCACATTCTAATCAATCTCTGGGTAAAGAAATTTCTTCTGAATTCCTCATTGGTGAGACCACACCTGGAATATTGTGTGCAGTTTTATCTCCTTACCTAAGGACAGATATACTTGCCATAGAGGGAGAGCAATAAAGGTTCACCAAATTCCCGGGATGGAGGAATTGTCCTATGAGGAAAATTTAAATAGACTGGGCCTTTATTCTCTAGAGTTGAGAAGAATGAGAGGTGATCTCATTCAAACATACAAAATTCTTACAGGGCTCGACAGGGTAGATGCAGGAAGGATGTTTTCCCGGCTTGGAGTCTAGAACCAGGGAACACAGTCTCAGAATAAGGGGCAGGCCATTTAGGACTGAGATGAGGAGGAATTTCTTTACTCAGAGGGTAGTGAATCTTTGGAATTCTCTGCCCCAGAGGGCTATGGAGGCTCAGTTGTTGAGTATGTTCAAGACTGAGATCGATAGATTTCTACATAATAGAAACATCAAGGGATACGGGGATAGTGCAGGAAAATGGTGTTGAAGTAAAAGATCAGCCATGATCTCATTGAATGGTGGAGCAGGCTCGAAGGGCTGAATGGCCTTCTCCTGCTCCTATTTAGATTAGAGATACAGCACTGAAACAGGCCCTTCGGCCCACTGAGTCTGTGCCGAACATCAATCACCCATTTATACTAATCCTACACTAATCCCATATTCCTACCAAACATCCCCGCCTGTCCCTATATTTCCCTACCACCTACCTGTACTAGTGACAATTTATAATGGCCAATTAACCTATCAATCTGCAAGTCTTTTGGCTTGTGGGAGGAAACCGGAGCACCCGGAGAAAACCCACGCAGACACAGGGAGAACTTGCAAACTCCACACAGGCAGTACCCGGAATTGAACCCGGGTCGCTGGAGCTGTGAGGCTGCGGTGCTAACCACTGCGCCACTGTGCCGCCCTCATTTCTTATGCTTTTATTGGTGACTATCTTATATTTATGGCTTTTAGGTTTGGAGTCACCACAAATGAAAACATCTTCTCTATGTTGACCCTCTCAAACCCCTTCATAATTTTAAAGACCTCTATCGGGCGCCCTTCAGCTGTCACTTTTGTAGAGAAAAGGGCCCCAGCCTGTTCAATCGTTCCCAATAGTTATAACCTTCTGGTAATACTCTAACTCAGCTAACCTTAAGCTCTAACCTTAAGTTGGAGAGAACTGCTTAATTGAACCAATTCTTTAATAAAAACAAGAAATGTTGGAAATACTCAGCAGGTCTTGCAGCATCTGTGGAGAAATAAGCAGAGTTAACCTTTCAGGTCAGTGACCTGAAGAAGGGTCACTGACCTGAAAGGTTAACTTTGCTTCTCTCTCCACAGATGCTGCCAGACCTGCTGAGTATTTCCAGCATTTCTTGTTTTTATTTCAGATTTCCAGCATCTGCAGTATTTTGCTTTTATTTTACAGTTCTTTAATAAGTGCTGCACCTTGTACTGGAAGCTGTGATACTGGTACAAAAAAATCTGCAAATTGCAAATTACAATTATTTTTAGCAAAAGGTTAAATGACAGCAGAATAACTGATTATCCAGTCAACAGACTGCTACTTCACAATCCCAAAGTCCTGCAGCCTGACTCCATTACCCAGGCAACATATTGAAGAATGGCGGGCGCTAATGGCTCAGAGTGAACACCCAACTTACCGTGGGGGTTTGGAGACAAGGCTGACAGGTCATGGGAGACTCCTCCAGGAAGAAAGAACTTGCATTTATATCGTGCCCTTCACAATGTCGGCACTTTACAGCCAATGAAGTGTGTGTGTCTCTGTCTATCTTTCTCCATCGCTGTCTCTCTCGCCCTGCTTTTTGCTCTCTGTGTCACTGACTCTCTTCCTGCCTCTTCTTTTCTTTCTTTCTTTCTTTCTCTCTTTCTTTCTTTCTCTCTTTCTTTCTTTCTCTCTTTCTTTCTTTCTTTCTCTCTCTTTCCCTTAAGTCTATCTGTCTCTCTGCCTATATCTCTCTCTGTCTGTCTCTCTGTCTCTGTTTCTATCATTCTCTTTTCCTTTCATTCTTTTTCTGTCACTCAATCTCTCTTGCTCTCTTTCTTTCTAGCTCTATCTCTCCCTCTACCTTTTTCTCTCACTTTATCTCTCTCACTTTCACTGTTTCTTTGCCTTGCTTTGTCTCTCCCTGTCCCTTTTTCTCTCTGCCTTTCTCTCTTCCTCTTTCTCTCCATCCCTCAATCTCTCTCTCTTGCTTTCTTCTTTGTAGTCTCCCTGACTCTTCCTCTACATCTCTTTCTCTCTCTCTCGCTGTCTGTCTCATTTTCTCTGTCTCTTTCTCTGTCTGCCTGTCTCTCTCTATCTCTCCCTTCTGCATCCACAGCATTCTAGGGAGAGAGTTTCAAATTTCCACTGTCCTTTTTGTGAGAAAGTGTTTCCTGATTTCACTGTGAAATGGCCAAGCTCTAATTATAAGATTATTTCCCCTTCTTCTTGATTCCCGCACTGGAGGAAATAGTTTCTTTTATAAATCCTATCAAATCCTTTTAACATTAACTCAGTCAGATCACCTTCAATCATCTATATTCAAGGGAGTACAAGCCAAGTTTATGTAACCTTCCAACATAATTTAACCCTCTGAGCCTTGGTACGATTCTGGTGAATCTGCACTGCACCAGCTCCAAGGCAAGTATATTCTGCCTGCGGTACGGTGCCCAGAACTGAACACGGTTACTCCAGATGGGGTCTGAGCAGAGCTCTACAGCAGAAAACTAGAGCAAGGAAGTTGTAAAACTGTTGAAGTAATCTCATGTCCTAAGTGTCATAGAATCTAAGATCAAGGGGACAGGGGATGGGAGGTGGGTTGCTGAATCACGATAAAGAGGTTCCCAGAATAAACCATCTTACACCAGGAATGTTACAAGGATCTTTTATACAAACTAGCCAGAAAGTGAAAAGATTCTGAAAGATTTTAAGTAAACTGCAACACCCTCCCCTCATCCCCACAATAATGTCTGCCCAATGTGTGTCAGTGGGCTATTTGACCATATTGGGCATCCAGACGGTCTGAGCAGATTGGAAGTTAGAAAATGTAACACCACTTTTCAAGAAAGGAGGGAGAGAGAAAACGCAGAGCGACAGGCCAGTTAGCCTGACATCAGTCGTCAGGAAAATGGTGTAATCTATTACTATGGAAACCTTAACAATGCACTTAGAAAATCATAGTATGATCAGACAAAGTCAACATGGTTTTATGAAAGTGAAATTATGTTTGACAAATTTATTAGAGTTTTTTGAAGACCTGACTAGTAGGGTATATAAAGGGAAGCCAGCAGATGTAGTAGACTTGGATTTCCAAAAGGCATTCGATAGGGTGCCACACAAAATTTTGGTGTGGTTAATAAGCAAGATAAGGGCTCATGGAGTTGGGGTAATATATTAGCAATGATGGAGGATTGGTTAATGGACAGGAAACAGAGGGTACATGAGAACATAAGAACTAGGAGCAGGAGTAGGCAATTCAGCCCCTCGAGTCTGCTCCGCCATTCAATACGATCATGGCTGATCTCATCTTGGCCTCAACTCCACTTTCCTGCCCATTCTCCATTACCCTTCAACACATTTCTAATTAGAAATCTGTCTATCTCCTCCTTAAATTTACCCAGTGTCCCGGCATCCACCACACTCTAGGGTAGTGAATTCCACAGATTCATGACCCTTTGAGAGAAGTAATTTCTCCTCATCTCTATTTTAAATCTGCTGCCCCTTATTCTAAAACTATGACCTCTTGTTCTAGATTGCCCCACAAAAAGAAACATCCTCTCTATGTCTACTTTGTCAATCCCCTTAACCATCTTCTATACCTCAATTAGATCTCCTCTCATTCTTCTAAACTCTAGAGAGTAAAGGCCTAAACTGCTCATTCTCTCTTCATAAGACAAATCCCCCCATCTCTGGACTCAATCTAGTGAACCTCCTCTGAACTGTGTCCAATGCAACTACATCCCTCCTCAAGTAAGGGGACCAAAACTGTATGCAATACTCCAGGTGCAGTCTCACTAATGCCTTGTACAGTTTCAGCAACAAAGTAGGGATAAACCAGTCATTTTCAAGTTGACAGGCAGTGAATAGTGGAGTGCCGCAGGAATCAGTGCTGGGGCCTCAGCTATTTACAATTGATATTAATGACTTGGACAAAGAGACTGAGAGTAATGTATCCAAGATTGCTGATGAGGTGAAGCTAGCTGGAAAGGTAAGCTGTGAGGAGGATACAAAGAGGCTGCAAGAAGATATAGACAAGTAAAGTGAGTAGGCAACAAGATGGCAGATATTGTTACAGACAGGGGGAAATGGTGTTGGTGACTTCCACTTTTCATCCCTCAACTGACTGTAGACAGTGTTTTTTTAATATTGTTTTAGTCCCTGAGTGTTTTAGTGGTCAAATAAACAAACGACAGGATTTCTCGTAGCATTAAAAGAAAGATAAATTATTTATTAAATAATACCCGAAAATATTCACAACCCCACCCACTCACACATGCATATACATGCACACACACAAGAAGAGATAGAGATTAGAGGTCGGCATGCATTTAAGTCCGATTGTTGTAAAAAGAGTTCACTTTGAAATCTTTTTGCTTTTCCGGAAGGAATTTTTAAACAGTGGTGCAGGCCTGCTGTTCCTTTTCTTCGTTCACTGAAGTATTACAGACTCCTCTGGTTAAGACTCAGTCGAAGTCGGTGGTGAGAAACCTGTTACAATTTCTCAGGTGGGGAGTTTTCAAGGTGATCTTGCAATCTGTGCCTCTGTGGTTTTAAAATGTTACAGGCAGGGTCTTCTTCTTGGTTGGAATGTACCTCTCAGCTTCCTGGCTAGCTAGCTTTCTGTCTCTGTCTTTTAGAGAAGTCTCTTTTTAAAGAAAAAAAAACCTTATCAGGCTTGGTTTTAGTCAGGTGACCATAGATGCTCTCCCCTGATGTGTTCATTCAATATCTTTGAACTTGTGGCCATTGTTACATGATAGGGTTTGAATGTGGACTATCTTGATAACGTGGTTTTATGTACCACCTATTATCTTGGCTTTAAATCCAGAGTCTCCTTGTCTGCGAAGGCCTTTGTTAACCCAATTCTTGAAGATAGGAGCCATTTATCATTGAATGGGCTGTTTGGAATTTTAATGTACCTTCCCCAGGACTAGTCCAGACATGAAGATGGGTTTAGTCTCTAACAGTCCCTATGTATATTTGCAGTGCAGGAGAGGTCATCTGCTCTCTTAGTCCATCTTACATCCACCAAAGATGTGTCCATTGTTTGAGGAAGTGTGTGGTTATTCACTTTTGTAGTAAGAATGGAAAAGCAGAATATTTTTTCAAAGGCATGAAACTTTTAAGTGTTGATGTTGAGAGAGACTAGGGTGTACTCTTACAAGGAACACAGAAAGTTACCATGCGGATACAGCAAGCAATTAGGAAGGCAAATGGTATGTTGGCCTGTATTGCAAGAGGACTGGAGTACAGGAATAAGGAAGTCTTTACATTCCATTGGCAGATGAGAGCAGGACCAGCTACTGCTTTATGTGGTTTAGCCAGATCTGATGGTGAGTGGCTAATCCAGTTGTCTACCATAAATATTCAAATCACAGTTCATTGCACTTAAGGGAGTGAAGATTGGAGCAATACCTGGGGAACTACCAGTGTGAGGTAAAGTAATGGTTTTAATGGGAACAGGATGAGGGTGTGATATAACCTGGTATCAGATAGCTCAGCAGAGTCTGGGCATGGAACCTGGGACCTTCACGAGCCCAGATGACACAGTTTGAAAAGAAGTTGTTCTCAGGATATGGGCACCGCTGGCAAGGACCCAATTATTGCCCATTCCTTGTTACTGGGACTTGGTTGACTGTGTGTTTGCTGCCTAATTCGTATTAGTCCCATTGTGTTCCAAGGGAATTGTCTGAAGTAATGCTGAATTCTTTCTTTTGTGCCATTTCTCACCAATCCTTTCACTTTACTGTCTGTTGCAGAAAGCAGAAAATCGCCCGACTTTCAACTTACTACTGAACAGTATCCAGGAACTGGTGGAAGATGACAGTCAGGTGTGAGGGGATTCTCCGCAGTCTCAGCCAGAACTGCTACTGCACAGTCCCCCTTCGCAAGTGTAACCTGTGTTTACCCCTTCGCAACCTTCCTGCACAGTAATGAAATAGCAATATGTAAAAGCTAAGAGATTATCTCTTTAAACTGGGTCTCTCTCCACACACACACACACACCTGCACAGGGACATTCATACATACACAACACAGCCACACATATATAGACAAGAATACACATATAGACACACATATACAGACACATACAGACACACACAAGCACAGACACAGGAAAAAATAAATATTTGATTCTATCTTATTTAAAACAGTGAGCTGTGTGTTCTTTGTGTGTCAGCATACAATCAGGCTAGAACAAGCAAAGCAATAAGGGAAAAATAGAAATTGGATATTTACAATGCTGTGATCCAGAACTCCAGAGGGGAGGAAATCAGGAACTCTCGGGAGAGGGAATCAGCATTCTGAGAGGATCTGGGACTCCGTGTATATGAAAATATGTGTGATTTGGGAACACCAGACAAGAGCAAGGACTACAGAATGAGCTTGGACTTCAAAGGAACTGGAAATCCAGGAAAGAATCAGGAACACCAGGGACCGGATTTTCATATCCCAGTGGCACGAGACTGGTGCAGACGCAATTTGAAAATCACAGTCCTGGAGGTCACCTCCAGAACCTGATGCCTCTGGGACAGTGCGCAATTTTCAATGTGAGGTTGGGGCAAGGGAACAGGGAACCTGTTCGACTCCAATTAAGGGCCCATTAAGTTCATGAAGGAGCTTGTTAAGGGGCACAGGGCTGAGGGGGAGGGGGGGAAATGGGGTGGGGGGAGACCTGGGGGATGGGGGGGTGGTCTGCACTATAATTTTCAATTGGGATTCCGGTCAGCGTGCCCAGTCTGGTGCACGATAGTGCACAGCTGTCGAGTTCACAGTAGGCTGAGGGCAAATTTTGTTATTGGAAGATGAAATGTTTTGGCCCACGGGGATTTTGCACTGATCCAACAGCAGGATCTTTTTTCATTCTCGAAGTGCTGCCTCACCTCTTTATTCCATTGGCTCTCCATGGAGCTGCCTGCTCTCTGTAGCAAGGTAGCAGCTGGCCCCATCATAGCTGCCGCCTGCCTTTGCTGCTCACCCTCTGCAGTCAGCTCCTGCCTCCTGCAGATACTTGGCGCCATTAATTGGGCACCGAGCTCACCTTCTGCCCAATTGGAGCATTAACATTTATAGATCATGTCACGTTAGCAACACAGCTGATGTGGGGGTTGGGATCCCAAAAAGTCATCAGGGAGTCTGGTTACCAGCCCTGTATTGAATATTCAGGCCCAGGCGTATCCTGGTTCTGCATGCTATTAAGAGTATGGAGGGGATTCTGGAACCAACTGCACACTATTCAAAGTGGGTGGGATCTGGTACAGATTGTAATGTCCTGGGATGTCAAGAAACAGACTGCACTTTACTGACGGTGGGTGGTCTGGAACAGACTGTACATTGTTTGGGAGTTCTGGACCAGTCTGTATATTGTTCAGCGGGGTGGGTGGCTGTGTTCTGGATCAGGATTGTCTAACCTTTTCGACTGTATATTCAGCAGGGCAGGGCTGTGTTTTGGACCAGTCTGTAGATTCAGCAGGGCGGAGGGTTTTGTTCTGGAACAGTCTGTAGATTAATGAGGGTGGGGAGTTTTGTTCTGGACAGTCTGTAGCTTTAGCAGGGCGGGGCTTGTATTGTGGTCCAATCTGCATATTGTTGAGGTGGGGTTTGGGTTTCTGCAAGAGTCTGTACATTGTTTAGGGTGGGGTTCTAGACCTGTCTGTATATTGCTCAGGGTGGGGAATTCTGGACCAGTCTATATATTGTTCAGGGCAGGGGTTTCTGGACAAGTCTGTATATTGTTCTGGGCAGGGGTTTTGGGGAGTGGAGGGGATTGAAAGAGGGAGGGGAGTGAGAGAGAGAGGGGAAGAGGTGGAGGGAGGTTGGAAGGGGGGGAGGGGAGGTTGGAAGGGGGGGAGGGGAGGTTGGAAGGGGGGGAGGGGAGGTTGGAAGGGGGGGAGGGGAGGTTGGAAGGGGGGGAGGGGAGGTTGGAAGGGGGGGAGGGGAGGTTGGAAGGGGGGGAGGGGAGGTTGGAAGGGGGGGAGGGGAGGTTGGAAGGGGGGGAGGGGAGGTTGGAAGGGGGGGAGGGGAGGTTGGAAGGGGGGGAGGGGAGGTTGGAAGGGGGGGAGGGGAGGTTGGAAGGGGGGGAGGGGAGGTTGGAAGGGGGGGAGGGGAGGTTGGAAGGGGGGGAGGGGAGGTTGGAAGGGGGGGAGGGGAGGTTGGAAGGGGGGGAGGGGAGGTTGGAAGGGGGGGAGGGGAGGTTGGAAGGGGGGGAGGGGAGGTTGGAAGGGGGGGAGGGGAGGTTGGAAGGGGGGGAGGGGAGGTTGGAAGGGGGGAAGGGGAGGTTGGAAGGGGGGAAGGGGAGGTTGGAAGGGGGAAGGGGGGGAGGGGAGGTTGGAAGGGGGGAGGGGAGGTTGGAAGGGGGGGAGGGGAGGTTGGAAGGGGGGGAGGGGAGGGGTGAAGGAGAAGGGGGGAGGGGAGGAGTGAAGGAGAAGGGGGGGTGGGAGGAGGGGGAGCAGGAGGAGGTGGAGGTGAGGTTGGAAGGGGGGGAGGGGAGGAGTGAAGGAGAAGGGGGGTGGGGGGAGGGGAGTGTGAGAGGGAGGGGAGTGTGAGAGAGAGGGGAGGTGGGGGAGCAGGAGGAGGTGAGGTTGGAAGGGGGGAGGGTTAGAGTGAAGGAGAAGGGGGGGTGGGGGGAGGGGAGTGTGAGAGAGAGGGGAGGTGGGGGAGCAGGAGGAGGTGAGGTTGGAAGGGGGGAGGGGAGGAGTGAAGGAGAAGGGGGGTGGGCGGAGGGGAGTGAGAGAGAAGGGGAGGTGGGGGAGCAGGAGGAGGTGAGGTTGGAAGGGGGGGGAGGGGAGGAGTGAAGGGGGGGAGGGGAGGAGTGAAGGGGGGGAGGGGAGGAGTGAAGGGGGGTGGTGGGAGGGGAGGAGTGAAGGAGGGGTGGGGGAGGGGAGGAGTGAAGGGGGGGTGGGGGGAGGGGAGTGTGAGAGAGAGGGGAGGTGGGGTAGCAGGAGCAGGTGGAGGTGAGGTTGGAAGGGGAGGAGTGAAGGGGGGGAGGGGAGGAGTGAAGGGGGGGAGGGGAGGAGTGAAGGGGGGGAGGGGAGGAGTGAAGGAGGGAGGGGAGGAGTGAAGGGGGAGGGGAGGAGTGAAGGGGGAGGGGAGGAGTGAAGGGGGGGAGGGGAGGAGTGAAGGGGGGGAGGGGAGGAGTGAAGGGGGGGAGGGGAGGAGTGAAGGGGGGGAGGGGAGGAGTGAAGGGGGGAGGGGAGGAGTGAAGGGGGGAGGGGAGGAGTGAAGGGGGGGAGGGGAGGAGTGAAGGGGGGGAGGGGAGGAGTGAAGGGGGGAGGCGGGGAGTGAAGGGAGGGAGGGGGGGAGTGAAGGGAGGGAGGGGGGGAGTGAAGGGGGGGGGTGAAGGGGGGAGGGGAGTGAAGGGGGGAGGGGGGTGAAGGGGGGGAGGGGGTGGTGAAGGGGGGGAGTGAAGGGGGGGTGGGGGGAGGGGAGTGTGAGAGAGAGGGGAGGTGGGGGAGCAGGAGCAGGTGGAGGTGAGGTTGGAAGGGGGGGTGGGGGGAGGAGTGAAGGGGGGGTGGGGGGAGGGGAGTGTGAGAGAGAGGGGAGGTGGGGGAGCAGGAGCAGGTGGAGGGGAGGTTGGAAGGGGGGGAGGGGAGGTTGGAAGGGGGGGAGGGGAGGTTGGAAGGGGGGGAGGGGAGGAGTGAAGGGGGGGAGGGGAGGAGTGAAGGGGGGGAGGGGAGGAGTGAAGGGGGGGAGGGGAGGAGTGAAGGGGGGGAGGGGGAGGGGAGTGAAGCGGGGGAGGGGGGAGGGGAGTGAAGGGGGGGAGGGGGGAGGGGAGTGAAGGGGGAGGGGAGTGAAGGGGGGGAGGGGGGAGGGGAGTGAAGGGGGGGAGGGGGGGGAGTGATGGGGGGGAGCGTCGAGGGGAGTGAAAAGGGGGGGAGGGGGGAGGGGAGTGAAGGGGGGGAGGGGAGTGTAGGGGGGGAGGGGAGTGAAGGGGGGGAGGGGAGTGAAGGGGGGGAGGGGAGTGAAGGGGGGGAGGGGGGAGGGGAGTGAAGGGGGGGAGGGGAGTGAAGGGGGGGAGGGGGGAGGGGAGTGAAGGGGGGGAGGGGGGAGGGGAGTGAAGGGGGGGGAGGGGAGTGAAGGGGGGCGGGGAGTGAAGGGGGGAGGGGGGAGGCGAGTGAGGGGGGAGGGGAGTGAGGGGGGAGGGGAGTGAGAGAGAGAGGGGAGGTGATGGAGCAGGAGCAGGTGGAGGTGAGGTTGGAAGGGGGGAGGGGAGGAGTGAAGGGGGGGTGAGGGGAGCAGTGAAGGGGGGGTGAGGGGAGGAGTGAAGGGGGGGGTGAGGGGAGGAGTGAAGGGGGGGATGGGAGGAGTGAAGGGGGGGAGGGGATGAGTGAAGGGGGGGAGGGGAGGGGAGGAGTGAAGGGGGGGAGGGGAGGAGTGAAGGGGGGGAGGGGAGGGGAGGAGTGAAGGGGGGGAGGGGAGGGAAGGGGGGGAGGGGAGGAGTGAAGGGGGGGAGGGGAGGGAAGGGGGGGAGGGGAGGGGAGGGGAGGAGGGGGGGAGGGAAGGGGGGGAGTGAAGGGGGGGAGGGGGAGGGGAGTGAAGGGGGGAGGGGGGAGGGGAGTGAAGGGGGGGAGGGGGGAGGGGAGTGAAGGGGGGGAGGGGGGAGGGGAGTGAAGGGGGGGAGGGGGGAGGGGAGTGAAGGGGGGGAGGGGGGAGGGGAGTGAAGGGGGGGAGGGGGGAGGGGAGTGAAGGGGGGGAGGGGGGAGGGGAGTGAAGGGGGGGAGGGGGGAGGGGAGTGATGGGGGGGAGCGTCGAGGGGAGTGAAGGGGGGGAGGGGGGAGGGGAGTGAAGGGGGGAGGGGGGAGGGGAGTGAAGGGGGGGAGGGGAGTGTAGGGGGGGAGGGGAGTGAAGGGGGGGAGGGGAGTGAAGGGGGGGAGGGGAGTGAAGGGGGGGAGGGGAGTGAAGGGGGGGAGGGGAGTGAAGGGGGGGGAGGGGGGAGGGGGGAGGGGAGTGAAGGGGGGGAGGGGGGAGGGGAGTGAAGGGGGGGAGGGGAGTGAAGGGGGGGGGAGGGGGGAGGGGAGTGAAGGGGGGGGAGGGGAGAGGGGAGTTAAGGGGGGGGAGGGGGGAGGGGAGTGAAGGGGAGGGGAGTGAATGGGGGGAGGGGGGAGGGGAGTGAAGGGGGGAGGGGGGAGGGGAGTGAAGGGGGGGAGGGGGGAGGGGAGTGAAGGGGGGGAGGGGGGAGGGGAGTGAAGGGGGGGGAGGGGGGAGGGGAGTGAAGGGGGGGGAGGGGAGTGAAGGGGGGCGGGGAGTGAAGGGGGGAGGGGAGTGAGGGGGGAGGGGAGTGAGAGAGAGAGGGGAGGTGATGGAGCAGGAGCAGGTGGAGGTGAGGTTGGAAGGGGGGAGGGGAGGAGTGAAGGGGGGGTGAGGGGAGCAGTGAAGGGGGGGTGAGGGGAGCAGTGAAGGGGGGGTGAGGGGAGCAGTGAAGGGGGGGGTGAGGGGAGGAGTGAAGGGGGGGGTGAGGGGAGGAGTGAAGGGGGGGTGAGGGGAGGAGTGAAGGGGGGGTGAGGGGAGGAGTGAAGGGGGGAGGGGAGTGAGGGGGAGGGGAGTGTGAGAGAGAGGGGAGGAGGTGGAGATGAGGTTGGAAGGGGGGGAGGGGGCGGGGGAGGGGGTGGGGGTGGGGGGTGGGGGGAGGGGGAGGGGGTGGGGGAGGAGTGAAGGGGGGGAGGGGGAGGAGTGAAGGGGGGGTAGGGGAGGAGTGAAGGGGGGGTGGGGGGAGGAGTGAAGGGGGGGGTGGGAGGAGTGAAGGGGGGGTGGGAGGAGTGAAGGGGGGTTGGGGGGATGGGGAGGAGTGAAGGGGGGTGGGGGGAGGGGAGTGTGAGAGTGAAGGGGGGGTGGGGGGAGGGGAGTGTGAGAGTGAAGGGGGGGTGGGGGGAGGGGAGTGTGAGAGAGAGGGGAGGAGGTGGAGGTGAGGTTGGAAGGGGGGGAGGGGAGGAGTGAAGGGGAGGAGTGAAGGGGGGGGTGGGGGGAGGAGTGAAGGGGGGGGGTGGGGGGAGGAGTGAAGGGGGGGGTGGGGGGAGGAGTGAAGGGGGGGTGGGGGGAGGAGTGAAGGGGGGGTGGGGGGAGGGGGAGGAGTGAAGGGGGGTGGGGGGAGGGGGTGGAGTGAAGGGGGGTGGGGGGAGGGGGAGGAGTGAAGGGGGGTGGGGGGAGGGGGAGGAGTGAAGGGGGGGTGGGGGGAGGGGGAGGAGTGAAGGGGGGGTGGGGGGAGGGGGAGGAGTGAAGGGGGGGTGGGGGGAGGGGGAGGAGTGAAGGGGGGGTGGGGGGAGGAGTGAAGGGGGGGTGGGGGGAGGGGGAGGAGTGAAGGGGGGGTGGGGGGAGGGGGAGGAGTGAAGGGGGGGTGGGGGGAGGGGGAGGAGTGAAGGGGGGGTGGGGGGAGGGGAGGAGTGAAGGGGGGGTGGGGGGAGGGGAGGAGTGAAGGGGGGGTGGGGGGAGGAGTGAAGGGGGGGTGGGGGGAGGAGTGAAGCGGGGGTGGGGGGAGAGGGAGGAGTGGAGGGGAGGGGGTGGGGGAGAGGGAGGAGTGGAGGGGAGGGGGTGGGGGAGAGGGAGGAGTGGAGGGGAGGTGGTGGGGGGAGGAGTGGAGGGGAGGGGGTGGGGGGTGGAGGGGAGGGGGTGGGGGGTGGAGGGGAGGGGGTGGGGGGAGGAGTGAAGGGGGGGTGGGGGGAGGAGTGAAGGGGGGTGGGGGGAGGAGTGAAGGGGGGGTGGGGGGAGGAGTGAAGGGGGGGTGGGGGGAGGAGTGAAGGGGGGGTGGGGGGAGGAGTGAAGGGGGGGTGAGGGGAGGAGTGAAGGGGGGTGAGGGGAGGAGTGAAGGGGGGGTGAGGGGAGGAGTGAAGGGGGGGTGAGGGGAGGAGTGAAGGGGGGGTGAGGGGAGGAGTGAAGGGGGGTGAGGGGAGGTGAAGGGGGGTGAGGGGAGGGGGAGGAGTGGAGGGGAGGGTGTGGGGGGAGGAGTGAAGGGGGGTGGGGGGAGGGGGAGGAGTGAAGGGGGGGTGGGGGGAGGGGAGGAGTGAAGGGGGGGTGGGGGGAGGGGGAGGAGTGAAGGGGGGTGGGGGGAGGGGAGTGTGAGTGAAGGGGGGTGGTTGGAGGGGAGTGTGAGAGAGAGGGGAGGAGGTGGTGAGGTTGGAAGGGGGGAGGGGGTGGGGGGAGGGGGAGGAGTGAAGGGGGTGGGGGGAGGGGAGTGTGAGAGTGAAGGGGGGGTGGGGGAGTGAAGGGGGGGTGGGGGAGGGGAGTGTGAGAGAGAGGGGAGGAGGTGGAGGTGAGGTTGGAAGGGGGGGTGGGGGGAGGGGGAGGACTGAAGGGCGGGGTGGGGGGAGGGGGAGGAGTGAAGGGGGGGTGGGGGGAGGGGGAGGAGTGAAGGGGGGGTGGGGGGAGGGGGAGGAGTGAAGGGGGGGTGGGGGGAGGAGTGAAGGGGGGGTGGGGGGAGGGGGAGGAGTGAAGGGGGGGTGGGGGGAGGGGGAGGAGTGAAGGGGGGGTGGGGGGAGGGGGAGGAGTGAAGGGGGGTGGGGGGAGGGGGAGGAGTGAAGGGGGGTGGGGGGAGGGGGAGGAGTGAAGGGGGGGTGGGGGGAGGGGGAGGAGTGAAGGGGGGGTGGGGGGAGGGGGAGGAGTGAAGGGGGGGTGGGGGGAGGGGGAGGAGTGAAGGGGGGGTGGGAGGAGGGGAGTGTGAGAGTGAAGGGGGGGTGGGGGGTGGGGGGAAGGGGAGTGTGAGAGAGGTGGGGGGAGGGGAGTGTGAGAGAGAGGGCAGGTGGGGGAGCTGGTGGAGGTGAGGTTGGAAGGGGGGAGGGGAGGAGTAAAGGGGGGGTGGGGGGAGGAGTAAAGGGGGTGTGGGGGAGGAGTAAAGGGGGGGTGGGGGGGAGGAGTGAAGGGGGGTGGGGGGAGGGGAGTGTGAGAGAGAGGGGAGGTGGGGGAGGTGAGGTTGGAAGGGGGGAGGGGAGGAGTGAAGGGGGGGTGGGGGAGGAGTGAGGGGGGGTGGGGGAGGAGTGAAGGGGGGGGGAGGAGTGAAGGGGGGGGGGAGGAGTGAAGGGGGGGGAGGAGTGAAGGGGGGGGTGGGGGAGGAGTGAAGGGGGGGGTGGGGGAGGAGTGAAGGGGGGGGGTGGGGGAGGAGTGAAGGGGGGGGGTGGGGGAGGAGTGAAGGGGGGGGGTGGGGGAGGAGTGAAGGGGGGGTGGGGGAGGAGTGAAGGGGGGGTGGGGGAGGAGTGAAGGGGGGGTGGGGGAGGAGTGAAGGGGGGGTGGGGGAGGAGTGAAGGGGGGGTGGGGGAGGAGTGAAGGGGGGGGTGGGGGAGGAGTGAAGGGGGGGTGGGGGAGGAGTGAAGGGGGGGTGGGGGGAGGAGTGAAGGGGGGGTGGGGGGAGGAGTGAAGGGGGGTGGGAGGAGTGAAGGGGGGGTGGGGGAGGTGTGAAGGGGGGGTGGGGGAGGAGTGAAGGGGGGGTGGGGGAGGAGTGAAGGGGGGGTGGGGGAGGAGTGAAGGGGGGGTGGGGGAGGAGTGAAGGGGGGCTGGGGGAGGAGAAGGGGGGGTGGGGGGGAGGGGAGTGTCGAGAGAGAGGGCGAGGCGGTGGAGGTGAGGCTTGGAAGGGTGGAGGGGGTGGGGGAGGGGGAAGGGGGAGGAGTATAGGGGGGGTGGGGGGAGGGGAGTGTGAGAGTGAAGGGGGGGTGGGGGAGGGGAGTGTGAGAGAGGGGAGGAGGTGGAGGTGAGGTTGGAAGGGGGGGTGGGGGAGGGGGAGGTTGGAAGGGGGGTGGGGCGAGGGGGAGGAGTGAAGGGGGGTGGGGGGAGGGGAGTGTGAGAGAGGGGAGGAGGTGGAGGTGAGGTTGGAAGGGGGGGAGGGGAGGAGTGAAGGGGGGTGGGGGGGGGAGGAGTGAAGGGGGGGGTGGGGGGGAGGAGTGAAGGAGAGCCGCTGCTCCCAGGATCAGCACGTGGTTCCTGGCGGCTGTCATGTTGCAGTGAGTGGGCGGGGCGATGCTGTTTCCGCTTCCGGGTTGACTGGCTGGTTGTGTGAAGGTCGAAGAGGAACCGGCGGCGGGAGTTCGGGGAGCTGGTCCGGGAGCGGGAGCAGAGTCGAGCGGCGGGAGGCGGGGATGGACTCCCAGGCCCAGGCCTTGGCGGCCGATCCGCATTTGCAGCAATTCATCGAGGTGGAGAGTCAGAAACAGAAGTTCCAGCAGCTGGTCCACGGCCTCACCGAGCTCTGTTGGGTAACTAGCGATAGTTAATATAACCAGTAATTAACTAGTGATGGTTAACCCAGAGCACGGTCAATGGGCTGTATTGGGTTAATATATAATGTGTTACTGCTGCAGACCCCAAGCTCATTCCCGCTTTGTTATTTGACATGTGCCGGATAAGCAGTAACTCGGGTTCTTACCAAGGCCGCTGGAGTGAAGGGTACATAGGGGCCGGCATTGGGAAAGCCGATGTGCAATTTCCCCTCTGTTTTTCGGGGTCAGTGCACCAACACAGTACGCGGGAAAGTCCACCCTTTCCAACAAGCCATTCCCGGTGGAGATCGGACACTGAACTCGGGAGCAAAACGTGTGTGACTGCAGTGACCAAGAATCCCATTATAGTGAATGGGGAAGCTGTCACCGAGGCAAGGCAGCATTTCTAACAGCAAATGGCAACCTGAATTCACGCTGAAATCCAGGAGAATGGAGCCTGCTGGTTGCTAAAGTGTCAGAAAACAAAGCTTTTACTGTATCTCATTTTTTTCCCTCTTCTGTCTCCTTTCCTCCTCCTGTCGCCGTTCACTTCTTGGCTGTTGCTCTCCCTGCTCACTACCCCATCGCACAAATCACTGACCCTCTCCACATTTCCAGCTTCCATTCACGCACAAGGCTCTTGACGTTGTGCCATTGACCGAAATTTGTTTCATAGGTGGTGCTACCTTACCTCTTGCTGAAGCCTCCCTGCCTGCCTTATACTCCACACCTGCTGCCCCACATGCTGATGCTGTTATCACCAAATCACATCTTGATCTCTTCCCTTCTCCTCATTCATCCTGCTCCACCCCTCCTGCCTCTTCCTGTAGTTCTCCCCATGCCCCATTCAAGTTTCTTCCCGAGATTTCCTTCCTCAGCCTTTGCACCAAGGGAATCCTCATTCTCACTGATTTCAGCCTCCATCTTAACTTGCCCTCTCTCCTCTGAGTTCACTGAACTCCTGTCCACCCCTAATCGCTCCCTCTGTATAAACCCCCAAACCCTTGATCTTGCCATCTGATTGGCCTTTTCTCCTATGGTTTGGATCACTGATAGATCCATCCCTGACGACTTGTATTTCTCACTACCCACAACCTCTCAGCCCACTTCCTTCTGATTCCACCATAGGAAAAGAGCCCCTGGACCTGTCATTGGACCTGGCTAACCACATTCGGACCTCGCTCTTCTCACCAAACCTGTTCATTACTCTAGGATCTTTTGCATCTTTGTTCCCTATAGATTCAACTGATGCAATGCTCTTCTGGCCAGCCTCTCACCTTGCCCCCTTTGTAAACTTCAGCTCATCCAAAACTCTACTGTCTGCATTCTCTTTGACCAAGCTGTTGATCACCTGTCCCAATATCTCCTATGTGGCTCAGTAATAATTTTTTTTCTGATAATGCTCCTATGAAGCACCTTGGAACATTTTACTATGTTAAAGGCACTATAGAAATGCAAGTTGTTGTTGGACAGCAAAGATAACCCCATCTTCAGACATTGGAAAGACTGAAGCCACTGTCTTCGGCCCCCACCACAAACTCCATTTTCTTGGCATCGCCTCCATCCTCCTCCCTGGCCACTGTCTGGCTGTAACAGACTGCTCACCTCCTCAGCGTTCTATATGACCCTGTGCTGAGCTTCCCTCATCAAAGAGATGCCTTCCTTTCACTTATTCTCCCCTGCTTTGTTAACTGGAGCTATTCTTTTTGCTTCCTCTGAAATATCAATCTAACTTTCCGAATTTCACTGAACAAGTGGCCCTGCTGCTCTGCTGTCTCTTAGTAAAGATCTGTCACCCTGTGCACTTCTGAGAGTCTTGTTGCAGCTATAGAGTACACTGTGTTCTGTACTGCTCTCTGAGGCACAAGGGAAACCTCCAGTCCTAGAAAGGTTAGAGAGAAACCTTGGGGGCTGATCCGAAGTATCTGGGCATCCATTGCTGAATAACGGGTAGAAAAACATCCCTCTTCACTTTTGAGAGGAATTGGCTGAGTGTGACCCTTGTATAGCTATTCGAGATAGTGGGGGCAATAGAAAGCATTCAGACTGGTTCAATTTAAACCAGAACTACAAGACAGAGACATGGGAGCAAACTGGGGCAGAGCTGATGACAGCAAGCATTTTTCACAGTGATCACCACGTGGAATGAGCTCTGAACTTGGAAGTGAGATGAGAATTACTCAATCAGCATGCAGTTGGACGCTAATGGGGAACCTGAATGTTCTGTGGAAAGGTGAGCTGAATGGAGCTTCCTCACCTATATTCACGAGATGGGATGAGGACCCTCCTCACTTTTCCTGGGTCTGAGAATGGGATGGGGTAGGAGAGCTGGATTCAACAGCAGCGGTCTGCAGCCAGGGAGCTGAATAAGAGTTGCACAGGAGGCCCAATCTGCACATTTAAAGAAGGACTTCACCTTCCTGCAGGTGCCCCACTTGCCTGTTCCATAGAGCAGGACACAACGCGAAGGCACCGGGATCAGAGAGCTTAAGTGAGTGTCCTCATTTTAACTGCCTCCTAGCAGGTTTGTGCAGGCAGCAATGTAGCGCAAGGAGAGTTTATCTCCTAGCCTGGAACCTGGTTCCAAGGATCAAAGAGCAGTATGTGTTTGTTTGCTGCACCATCTGCCCTAAAGATTAATTTTTAACAGGTCATATTCCAGAATTTCTAAAATGATTTCTGTTGACGTGTGAGGAGGCAGAAGCCAGTGAGAGGTAGAGGCAGTGGTGTCAGTGCTTTCCAGTACTTAACGTTCCTGGGAATGTGCCAGTATTTGCAAGGGTCCCCCTGGGAGTGTAAGTGTTTGCCCTATGTATGTCATTTATTTGCAGAAAATCCCTGTGAACATGTCGGTGTTTGCAAGGGGTCCCCGGGAGTGTGTCCGTGTTTGCAGGAGATCCCGGGAGTGTGTCAGTATTTGCAGGGGACCCCTGGGGATTGTGTTGTTTGCATTTTAAATGTTACATTGAAATCACCACACGGAACCATTCAGTCCAACTTGTTTCCCCTCTTGAGCAGTGTTCTAATCCCAGGTTCCTGCCCTATTCTCCTATTCCTTCATCACTCTTTCCCTCAACCACCTGTCTGCCCCATTCTTAAATGTTGACATTGTCTCTGTTTCTTAGCACATGTGTGCCATCACTCAAACTGCCTATTTTCACTTTTGTAACATTGCCCAACTCCACCCTGTCTCAGCTCATCTAGTGCTGAAACCCTCATCCATGCCTTTGGTAAAGCTCTGGTTTAGGCCCCGACTGGAATATTGCATCCAGTTCTGATCACCACAATTCGGGAAGGCTGTGAGGGTCGTTGAGCGGGTGCAGAGGAGATTTATCAATGGTTCCAGGGAGGAAGATGGAAGGCTGTTGAGCAGAGCATTGGAATAGAATCAGTCATTTATGGCACAGAAGGAGGCCATTCGACCCATCAAGTCCATGCCGGCATTTTAGTTACAACTGGGTTTGTTCTCCTTAGAACAAAGGTGATTGTGGGGAGATTTAATCGAAGTGTACAAGATTATGACAGGCTTAGGTAAGTTAGAAAGGGAAAAGCTGTTCCCATTACCAAATAGTACAAGGATTAGGGGACAGAGATTGGGCAACAGATGCAGGAGAATGTGAGGAAGAACTTTTTTATGCAGCGGGTGGTAATGAACTGGAACTCGCTGCCCACAAGGGTGGTAGAAGTGGAGATGATCAATGACTTCATGACCTGAGAGAAACAGACTTGCAGGGCTACAGGGATCGAGCTGGTGAGTGGGACTGACTGCGTAGCTCCACGGAGAGCCGGCATGGACTTGATGGGCCGAATGGCCTCCTTATGTGCCATAAATGACTGATTCTATTCCAATGCTCTGCTCACCAGCCTTCCATCTTCCTCCCTCCATAAACTTGGAGCTCAACAAAACTCCTGCTGCCTGTATCCTAAGTTGCACCAAATCCCATTTACCCATAACCTGTGTTCGCTGACCTGCACTGGTTCTTGGTTAAGCATAGTCTTAGTTTTAAAATTTTCATCCTTGTTTTCAGATCCCTCCATGGCCTTGTCCCTCCCTATCTCTAGTCTCCTCCAGCCCTACAACCCTCCAAGATATCTGTGTTCCTCTCATTCGGCCCTCTTGTGCATCCACAATTTTCATTGCTCCGCCATTGGTGGTTGTGCCTTCCGTTGACTCGGCCCTAAGCTCTGGATTTCCCTCCCTAAGCCCTCGGCCTCTTTATCTCTCTCTCTCTCCTTTAAGACACTCCTTAAAACCTACCTCTGTGACCAATCTTTTGTCCATCGCCCTAATATCTCCTTATGTGGCTCAGTGTCAGATTTTGCTTTATAATGCTCCTGTGAAGAACTTTGGGACATTTTACTTCATTAAAGGTGCTATATATATGCTAGTTCTTTAATCACTAACTCCAGCAGTACATTCCACAGCCTCATATATAAATAAGATTTCTCCTGTTTTCTGGCCTAAATCTTTTACATTTAATCTTCTATTTACCTTCCTTTCTATAATCTCTGGAAACAATCTGCTTATATCTACTACCTTACAATTTTAAACAGCTTGATCAAATTGTGTCAAACTCTGCATTGTAATTGCACACAATACTCCAACTGTGGTCTGTCTTAAGGTTTATATAGATTCACAATTACATCTTGACTTTTATATTTTACATCTCTTAAGCATAAAGCATCAGTTACTATGCTTCCTACTTTTGTATCTTCTGTCAAGTTGGACATTGTCTCTTTCGGCTTGTATCCAAATGATTGAACTGAATCTGTGGGACAACACAACCCACTTCCAACCAGTCCCAGAAACTGCCCTTAATCTTATTTGCTACCCTCTCCTCAATTCTTAATGCTGTAATCTTCTCCTATGTGGTACATTGTCAAAAGCTTTCTGAAAGTCCACAGCACATCTGCTGCATTTCCCCCTCTGCCATATCTGGTACCTCCTCAAAGAACTCAGGTTTATCAAGCACAAAGGGATTGGAGTATAAGTGTAAAGAAGTTTTAGTACAATTATATAGGCTCTTGGTGAGACCACACCTGGAGTTTTAGTTTCCTTACCGAAGGAATGATATACTTGCCTTAAGAGTGAATGCAACAAAGGATTATTAGATTGGGATGAGGGATTGACCTATGAGGAGAGATTGAGTAGGCTCGGCCTAAATTCCCTAGAGGTTAGTAGAATGAGAGGTGATCTCATTGAGACATATAAAATTCTTAAGGGGCTTGCCAGGGTAGATGCTGGGAAAATGTTTCCCCTTGTTGGGGAATCTAGAACTAGGGGTCACAGTCTCAGAATAAGGGGTCAGCCATTCAGGACTGAAAATCATTGAAATTTACAGCACAGAAGCCAGCCAATCGGCCCATCGTGCCCATGCCAGCTGACAAGGAGTCATCTAGCCTGATCCTACTTTTCAGTTCTTGGTCCATTGCCTTGTGGATTACAGATATATATATATATATAATATTCTGTTCACCCTCCCCCCTCAACGTCCTGTAGCCACTCAGTGACATCCTTGACTCTGGCACCAGGGTGGCAACGTACCATCCTGGAGTCACGTCTGCAGTTGCTGTCTGTTCCTGTCAGATCCCCTACCACTATTACTCTTCCATCCTCTTTCTCCTCCACGCTGTGCAGCTGAGCCACCTATGGTCCTGTGGATTTGGCTCTGCCTGCACTCTCCAGAGGAACCATCACTTGCACCAGTATTCAGAACTGAATACCAGTTATGGAGAGAGATGCCCTCATGGCGTCCCTGCCCTGCCTGACTGGACCTGCTTGTCCTTGTGGTGGTTACCATTCCCTCTGGATTCACATTTTTGAGTTGAGGAGAAATTTCTTCACTCAAACGGTTGTATAGCTTTGGAATTCTCTAGCCCAGAGAGCTGTGGCTGCTCAGTCGTTGAGTATATTCAAGATAGAGATTGATAGATTTTTGCGGTCTAGGGGAATTAAGGGATATAGGGAACATACAGGAAGGTGGAGTTGAGGTCAATCAGCCATGATACTGAGCAGCAGAGAAGGCTCGAAGGGCTAAATGGCTGACTTATGTTTTTATGTTGATTGCTTCAAATCACCTTATGTAGAAATGTAATAATCTCACCTTGAAAGATTCCAAATTGCTCCCTCCTACAGATAGTGAATGAACTGGCCTGCAACCACCAGATTTGTTCTGTCTCCCTATTTGAAAGTGGTCACTTTCATGCCCTCTGACTCAATGTTCTTTGAAATATCTGGGGCCTCTGTTACCACCTCCCCCATTTCCCCCAGAAACCTTGGATGTGTCACATCAGATCCTACTATTGGCCCTCCTTTAGCTTCATCGTGTTCTCTATGCTTTCCTGTTGATGCTATTTGTCCTCTCCCATGGCAGGATAAATGTATGGATAAACCAGGCCCACGGCTCGACAGCAGAACAGAAACCTGCTTTGTAAACTGTGTGGAACGTTTCATTGACACCAGCCAGTTCATCCTCAATCGGCTGGAACAGACACAGAAAAGCAAGATGTCGCCAGAGAGCTTGAGCGACTGAGCAGGTGGACGTTTACTGAGGATCGGCAATATGGAGGATCTGCCTTGCACGTGGCACGGTGTGGGGTACGCACATTGCAGGATGGGCAGCATTGCTCTACAGGTGGGGCACAGCTCTGCAGGACCTGCTACCCCATGGCTGCTCTTAAAAGGACCTTAACTCAGGCTAACATGTCTCTGATAACTGAGTTTCCTATATGATTGTCATACCATCCAGAAATAAAACACGGTGGCATTTTTAACACAAAATTCTGCAGTCAATACGATAAAGCATCGTGGGAATGTTTCAAGTACTGTCTTCTGGATGAATACTTAATTCTTCTTTTAGAGAGACAATGTCCATTCAGATTGGTGTTAGTTGGTGATACACCCACATAATGCCAGATTGGGGTTCTATGTCTGTGATTTTCACAATGAACTGACAGGGGTCTGTGTCTGATTTTCACAGTGACGGAACGGGGATCTGCCTATGATTTTAATAGTGATGAGATGGGAGTCTGTGTCTAATTTTTACAGTGATGGCATGGGTCTGAGTCTGATTTTAAAGTAGTGACAGATTGGGGGATCTATGTCTGTGATATTTCACACAGTGATAGGATGGGGCTTTAGGTCTGCAATTCCCTACACATGCACAATGGGAGGGATGGGGACGGGTAGGAACATAGGAGCAGGAGCAGGCCATTCAGCCCATCGAGCCTGCCCTGCCATTCAGTATGATCATAGCTGATCTTCCACTTCAATGCCTTTTTCCCCACGCGATCCTCGTATCCCCTTATGCCATTTGCATTTAGAAATCTGTCAATCTCTGCTTTAAACATACTCACTGATGAGCTTCCACAGCCCTCTGGTGTAGAGAATTCCAAAGATTCACAACCCTCTGAGCAAAGAAATTTCTCCTCATCTCTGTCCTAAGTAGCTTCCCCTTATTTTGAAATTATGTCCCCTGGTTCTAGACTCCCGAACCAGGGAAACATCCTAGCTGCATCTACCCTGTCTATCCCTTTAAGTATTTTGTAGGTTTCAATGAGATCCCCTCTCATTCTTGGAAACTCTAGAGAATACAGGCTCAATTTCCCCAATCTCTCTTCATGGGTCAGTCCTGCCATTCCGGGAACAAGTCTGGTGAACCTTTGTTGCAATCCCTCTTTGGCAATAATATCCTTACTAAGGTAAGGGGTCCAAAACTGCACACAGTACTCCAGGTGCCGTCTAACCAAGGTTCTGTACAACAGAAGTAAAACTTCACTATTACTGTACTCAAATCCTCTTGCGATAAAGGCTAACATACCAATAGCCTTCTTAATTGCTTGCTGCACTTGCATGTTAGCTTTCAGTGACTTATTGACTAGGACACCCAGGTCCCTTTGTATGTCTACACTTTCCATTACTCTTACCATTTAAGAAATACTCTGCACATCTGTTCCTACCAAAGTGGATAACCTCACATTTTTCCACATTATATTCCATCTGCCACGTTCTTGCCCACTCACTAAGTCTAAGTCCCCTTGAAGCCGCTATGCATCTTCCTCACAACACATATTCCCACCTAGTTTTGTGTCATCCGTGAGCTTGGAAATACTACATTTGGTCCCCACATCCAAATCATTGATATATATTGTGATCCCTGCGGTACCCCACTAGTCACAGCCTGCCAATGCGAGAATGACCCGTTTATTCCGACTCTCTGCTTTCTGCCTGTTAACCAATCTTTAATCCATGTCAGTATATTACCTCCTATTCTATGCTTTAATTTTGCTAACCAACCTCCTGTGGGGGACTTCATCAAAAGCCTTCTGAAAATCCAAGTATACCACGTCCACTGACTCCCCTTTATCAATTCTGTTAATAACATCCTCAAAAAAACTCCCAGCAGGCTCATCAAACATGATTTCCCATTCATAAATCCATGTTGACTGTGCCCAATCAGATCATTATTATCCAAGAGTCCATTTATCACATCCTTTAGAATAGATTCTAGCATTTTCCCAACGACTGATGTAAGGCTAACAGGTCTGTAATTCCCTGTTTTCTCTCTCCCTCCTTTAAATAGTAGGCTGACATTTACGACCTTCCAATTTGTAGGAACCGCTGCAGAATCTATAGAATTTTGGAAATGATCACCAATCCATCCGCCATCTCCATAGCTACCTCTCATCATTCTGGATGTAGACTTATGGGGACTTAACAACCTTCAGCTTCATTAATTTCTCCAATACAGCCTTCTTACGAATACTAATTTCCTTCAATTCCTCATTCTCCCTAATCCCTTGGATCTCTAATTATGGGAGATTTCTTGTTTCTTCCTCAGTGTAGACAGACAAAGTAATCAATTCGCTCATCTGCTATTTCTCGATTCCCAATTATAAATTCTCCTGACTCTGCCTGTAACAAACCCACATTTGTCTTAGCCAAATGTTTCCTTTTTCCATACCTATAGAAGCTTTTACAGTCAGTTTTTATATTTTTTGCGAACTTATATTCATAATCTATTCTCCCTTTCTTTATTGGTTTCTCCCTGTCCTCCTTAGCTGTATTCTAAATCCTCAGGTTTGCTACTATTTCTGGCAACTTTATAGGCGTTTTCTTTTAATCTTATACAATCTTAACTTCCTTTGTTATTCATAGTTGACTGCCTTTACTTTTGGAGTTTTTGCACCTTGAAGGAATGTACAGTTGCTGTAAACTATGTAATATTTCTTTAAAGGCTATCCATTGCCTATGTACTGTCATACCTTTTAATGTATTTTCCCAATCCACCTTGGCCAATTTGCCCCTCATATCTTCATAATTTCATTTGTTCAAATTTAACACCATGGCTTCAGATTGAACTACCTCACTCTCAAACATAATGTAAAATTCTATCATATTATGGTCAGTCATCCCTAAAGGTTCTTTTACAACAAGATTATTAATTAGCCCTTTCTCAGTACATAGTACTAGATCTAAAATAGCCTGTTCTCTAGTCGGTTCCTCAACATACTGCTCTAGAAAACCATCCCTAACCCACTCTAGAAACTTGTCCTCCACAGCATTAGTCCTCATTAGGTTTACCCAGTCTGTGTGCAGATTGAAGTCACCCATGATTACTGTATTACCCAAGCTTCTCTAATCTCCTGCTTAATACCATGCCCCACACTACCACTACTGTTTGGTGGCCTATAAACAACTCCTACCAATGTTTGCTGCCCCTTGCTGTTTCTTAGCTCTACACAAACAGATTCCACATTTTGTTCTTCCGATCTGAGATCCTCCCTTACTAATGTACTGATCCCATCCCTTATTATCAGCACACCACCACCTCCTTTTCCTTTTTGCCTGTCCTTCCTAAATGTTGAATATCCTTGAATATTCAGTTCCCAGTCTTGGTCATCCTCTAGCCATGTTTCCGTTATGGCAATTAAATCATACCCATTTACCTCTATTTTGGCCTTTTAAATCATCTATCTTGTTTGGAATGCTGCATGCATTCAGGTAGAGTGCTCCTAACCTTGTTGTTTTGATATTCTATATTCTAAGACTAGTTTATGCTTGCCTTTGTTTTGCCTGCCTTCAAATGTCACTTGCTACTTTTCTACCTCCTGTTACCAGCTTTACTTCCTTCCAGTCTGAGCTATCCCTCAGGTTCCCATTCCCCTGACAAGCTAGTTTAAACCCTCCCCAACAGCACTAACAAATCTCCCTGCGAGGATCCTGTTCTGGTCCTGTTAAGATGTAGTCCATCCACCTTGTACAGGTTCCACCTGCCCCAGAACCAGTCCCAATGCCTCAGAAATTTGATGCACTCCCTCCTCCACCAATTCTCCAGCCACATGTTCAATTGATCAGTCCTCCTATTCCTATGCTCACTAGCACGTGGCACTGGGAGTAATTCTGAGATTACTGCTTTGGAAGTCCTGTTTTTTAATTTCCTTCCTAACTCCCTAAAATCTGCTTTCAGGACCTCATCCCTCTTCTTACCTATATCATTGGTAACAGTGTGGACCACGACCTCTGGCTGTTCACCCTACCCCAGAATGATGTCCTGCTGCTGCTCTGTAACATCCTTGACCCTGGCACCAGGGAGGCAACACACCATCCTGGAGTCACATTTCCTGCCACAGAAACGCCTGTCTGATCCTGACTATCAAATCCCCTATCACTATTGCTCTTCCACTCTTCTTCCTCCCCTCCTGTGCAGCTGAGCCACCTGTGGTGCCATGGACTTTGCTCTGGCTGCACTCCCCTGAGGAACCATCACTCTCTCCAGTATCCAAAATGGAAAACCAATTAGCAAGCAAGGTAGACTCAGAAGACTCCTGCACTGCTTGCCTGGTTCTCTTAGACTGCCTGGCAGTCACCCATTCCCTCTCTGCCTGCATGCTCCTAACCTGCGGTGTGACTACCTCCCTAAACGTGCTATCCACATAGTCCTCAGCCTCGCAGATGCACAACAGTGACTCCGGCTGCCGCTCAAAATCCGAAACTCGGAGTTCAAGCTTCTGCAGCCAGTGACACTTCCTGCGGATGTGTTCATCTAGGATACGTGGTGTGTCCATGACATCCCACGTACTGCAGGCTGTACATTCCACTTGGCCCAGCTGACCTGCCATAACATAACTTTAAAAACTTTTTATTACAATGAGAAGTAAAATAACTTACCAGTTACTCACCAATCTGCTTCTTCCCCTGCACCGAAGAGAGAAGCAGCGACTGGAGGCTGAAAAAAGGTAGAAGAAAGGAGCCTCTCCCTCATGCACCAAATTCCCACTTTACACTCTGTGCGCTCAAATTTACTTAATTTATAGTTCCCCTCCTTACCGAACTCCCTCAATTACCAAACTCCCTTCTTAACACTCCGTGCCCTCTGGCAGCACTCGGGGTCTGTGTATGTGATTCCTGCACGTAGTGATGGGATGAGGGTTGTGTTTTTCTCTATTCATTCACAGGATCTGGAGATTGTTGGCAAGGCCAGCATTTACTTCCCATTCCCAAGGTAACACAGAGTAAGCCGATGAGAGTGTTTCGAGGACTGAGTACTACATCAGGATTTTGATGCATGTGCAAATTCGGTGGAGGGGGAGAGGTGCTTTTTAAAAAAAAAAAAACCTTTTGTTCAACCTCCAGTAGCTGGTGAGTGTTCTTTTGTCTTCAAGCCAGGGATT
The DNA here is from genome assembly GCF_036365525.1 of Heterodontus francisci. NCBI lineage: Eukaryota > Metazoa > Chordata > Chondrichthyes > Heterodontiformes > Heterodontidae > Heterodontus > Heterodontus francisci. Next base: position 98,270,088 of record NC_090385.1, read on the forward strand.
CTAACATGCTATAACTTTAGCTGAGTAAATTCATAACTAATTGACTAATTAAATAAATTAGGTTAGACAAACATGAAAGGGATGGTGATGTGCCTCGACAGCAACATGTGGGAATCTGTGGAATGCATTGCTGTCCCGAACAACTATATCTGCAGTCAGTGTCTTTGGCTCAGAGTTGTTGAGCTGGAGTCCGAACTGCAGACATTGCAGAGCATCAGGGAGGGGGAGAATGACCTGGACACTTTATTGCAGGAAGCAGTCAGACCCCTTAGGTTAGGTAGAACTTTAGAGTTGGTCAATGTTTAGAGACAGAAGGATGTGACTGAGTCAGGCAGGTATGGGGATCCAGGATGTAGTGCTGGAGGAGCCTCAGCCCTTCACTTCGACTAACAGGTACAAAGTGCATGCTAGCTGTGTGGATGAGAATAAGGACTGTAGGGTGGATGAGCAAACTGACCATGACAACATGGTGCACGATGGCATTCAAGTTGGGGGATTGAAAAGGAATGTGTTAGGGCACAGTATAGTCAGAAGAATAGATGCTGTTCTCTGCAGCCATCACCAGGAGCTCCTAAGGTTGTGTTGCCTGCCCAGTCCCAGGGTTAAGGACATCTGGCGGCTGGAGATGAAGTGGGAGGGGGAGAATCCAGTTGTGGTCCACGTATGAACCAATGACATAGGTAGAACTAGGAATGATATTCTGCTGAGAGTGTGAGGAGTCAGGGCTCAACTTAATGCAGAACATCAAAGGTAATAATCTCTGGATTGTTAACCGAGCCACATGCCAATTGGTGTAGGGTCAAGCAGATTAGAGAATTAAACATATGGGAAGAAGGGGTTTCTATTCATGGGGCACTGGCATCAGTATTGGGGGGAAAAAAAGGAGCTGTTCCGTTGGGATGGGCTCCACTTAAACTGGACTGGGATCAGTGTCCTGGCAAATCATAACTAGGGCTGTGGATAGGGCTCTAAACTAAGAGCGGGGAGGGTTTGGGTGAAGGGAGATTTAGAAATGCAAAGAGAAAAGTCAAGGCATAGAACAGTCTAGCGATATGGGTAAAGACAAGCAGAGTGAGACAGGAAGGGACAGAGATTTTAACAGTAATTGTGCATCAGCGAGTAAGATCTGTGCTGAAAATAGTAAAAAAGTGAAATTAAATGTTCTTTTTCTGAATGCACAATGCATCCACAATAAGGTAGATGAACTAGTGGCATAAATGGTTTAGATCTAATCGCCATGACAGAGTCATGGTTACAAGGTGATCAAAGTTGTAAAATAAATATTCCAGGTTGCACAATATTTTGAAAGGACAGAATAGCAAAGGAGGAGTGGTATCTCTGATAGTAAAGGATGACTTAAGCGCATTAGTCAGAAAGGATCTTGGCTCAGAAGATCACAAAGTAGAATTGGTATGGGTGGAGATTAGGAATAACGAGTCTGAAAACACTGTTGGGAGTAGTTTATATGCCCCCTAACAGTACTTATTATTGGAGCTTGTAACAAAGACAGTGTAATAATTGTGGGGGGACTTTAATCTTCATGTAGACTGGACCAACCAAATTGCCAAGGGTGCTTTCATGACAGTTTCCTGGAGCAATACATTGTGGAACCAATTAGGGATAAAGCTATTTTAGATCTTGTATTGTGTAATGAGGCAAGGTGAATTAGTAAAAGATCCACTGGGGAAATGGTGATAAGAGAATTGAATTCCATGTTGAGTTTAAAAGCGACATACTCCAATCACAAACCTATGTAACTGGCTTTGTTTAAGATTCTTGTATGAGTGAGGTTGATTGGGCAAGTAGACTAAAAGGCATGCCAGTAAATAAACAGTGGGAAGCATTTAAAGAAGCAATTCAAAACATTCAAGAAAAATACATTCCATTGAAAAATAAAAACTCAGCAAGAAAGATCCAACTGTGGTTTACTCAGGAAGTTGAGCATATCAGATTTAAAAAAGCTGATAATATTGCAAAGAATAGTAGCAAGTCTGAGGATTGGGAGTGTTTTAGAAACCAGCAAAGGGCCACCAAAAATTGATAAAAAGTAAAAAGAGAGTAAACTAGCTAGGAATTTAAAACAGATTGTAAGAGCTTTTACAAGTATATAAAAAGGAAGAGTATCTAAAGTAAACATTGGTCCTTTAGAAGCAGAGACAGGAGAAATTATAGGAATTGAGGAAATGGCAGAGACATTGAACAAATATTTTGTGCCTGTCTTCACATGAGTTACATATCAGAAAGAAGATCTGGGGCGAAAGAGTGAGAAAATTGAGGTAATTAATATCAGTAGAGGAAAAAGTATTGGAGAAAGTTAAGGGACTAAAATCTGACAAATCCCTGGGACCTGACTGCCTACATCCTGGAGTTGAGATAGCTGCAGAAATCGTGATGTGCTGGCTGTGATTTTCCAAAATTCCCTGGATTCTGGAACAGTCCCAGCTGACTGGAGGTTAGCAAATGCATCACTATTCAAGAAAGCAGGGAGAGAGAGCGAGAACACAGGGAACTACAGTCCAGTTAGCCTGGCATCAGTCGTGGCATAAGTGCTGGAATCTATTATGAAGGAAGTCTTAACAATGGACTTAGAAAATCATAGTATGATCAGGCAATGTCAACATGGTTTTACAAAAGGAAAATAGTGTTTGACAAATTTATTAGTTCTTTGAGAATATAACTAGTAGGGTAGAGAAAGGGGAACCAGTAGATGTAGCATACCTCATTTCTGAAAGGTATTTGATAAGGTGCCACACAAAAGGTTAATAGGCAAGATAAGGGCTCATGGAACTGGGGGAATGGATAGAAGATTGGTTAACAGACAGGAAGCAAAGAGTAAGCTTAAATGGAGCATTTTCAAGTTGGCAGGCTGTAACTAATGGAGTGCTGCAATAATCAGTGCTCAGGCCTCAGCTATTTACAATCAATATTAATGACTTCCAAGAGACAGAGTAAGGTATCTGAGTTTGCAGGTAATACAAAAGTAGGTGGAAATGCAAGCTGAGGAGGACACAGAGGCTGCACAGGGATATAGACAGTTAAGTGAATGGGCAACCAGGTGGCAGATGAAGAATAATGTTGGGAAGTGTGTGGTTATTCAGTTTGATCCTAAGAGCAGAATATTTTTTAAAAGGCATGAAACTTGTAAATGCTGATGTTCAGAGACTTGGGTGTGCTCATACAAGGAACACAAAGTTAACACGCAGATACAGCAAGCAATTGGAAAGGCAAATGGCATGTTGGCCTTTACTGCAAGAGGACTGCTATATGAAAAGGAAGAATGTTCAGGGTTACAGGGAGGAGACAGGGGAATGGCACTAAGTGAATTGCTTTTTGGAGAGCCAGTGCAGACACAGTGGGCCAAATGGCCTCCTTTTGTGCTGTAACAATTCTGATTGGGGGACGACAAAGGAGTCTTGCTACAATTGTACAGGGCTTTGGTGAGACCACACCTGGAATATTGTGTGCAGCTTTGGTCTCCATATTTAAGGAAGGATATACTTGCATTGGAGGCAGTACAGTGAAGGTTCACTAGGCATGAGGGGGTTGTCCTATGATGAGAGGCTGAGTAAATTGGGTCTATATTCTCTGGAGTTTAGAAGAATGAGAAGTGATCTCATTGAAACATAAGATTCTGAAGGGGTTTGACAGGGTAGATACAGAGATTGTTTCTGCTGGCTGGGGAATCTAAAACACGGCACAGTTTCAGGATAAGGAGCTGATCATTTACGACTGGATTAGGAGAATTACTTCACTCAAGGGTGGTGAATCTTTGGAATTCTTTACCCCAGATGGTTGTGGATGCTCCATCGTTAAATATATTTAAGGCGTAGTTTGCTGACAATGCCACTAGGTGGCACTGCAATGACACATGCGCAAATGCAGCCTGTGCCACTAAAACATCAGTCTGTGATGTCAGGCAGCTGCCAGGATTAAAGATGGCGCTGCTCAAATAATCACATGATGGCAACCTAAACACATGGCAGTACACAATGGCTGGAGGGGAGGGAGCGAGCGGGGGTGAGCGAGCAGGCGGGCAGCAGGGCTCGGGAGCGGGAAGGAGGAGAGCGCATCCGTCATCAGCCGCGCTCTCTACCTGCTCCCCAGACCCCCTCTCCCCGGCCCGGATCTCCCCCGCCACCCCCCCATCTGCCCACGTTACACAGTGATGTAATCTGCGCATATTGGCGCAGTCAGATGACGCAAGCTGCATTGTCAGTAATCACTTTGCATATTTAAGGCTGGGATAGACAGATCTTTGGTCTCTCGGAATATGGGGAGCAGGCGGAAAAGTGCAGTTGAAGGCCAAGATCAGCCATGGTCGTGTTGAATGGTGGGGCAGGCTTGACGGGCTGTGTGGTCTACTCCTGCTTTTATTTCTTATGTTGGTATGTTCTTAATTGTTCTTGAGATGGGGGAGATGAGTCTTATTGAAGAATTGGAAATGGTTTGGCATAAAGAACCTAGGATCTTTCAGAGGGCACTTCAGTTAGAGGCTAATCTGAGTAAGGATGGTAGATTTCCTTCTGTAAATGACATTAATGAACCAGATAGGTTTCTAAACAACAATCTGGTAGTTTCCTGGTCACCATTCCTGATTCTAGCTTTTCAGAATTAAAACTCACCCGCTGCTGTGGTGGGATTTGAACTTTTGCCTGTAACTATACCACCATACCCATTATCTGTGTCTATGATTCCTTTACACAGTGAAGGAATCTGTGTCAGAGCGTGTCCTGCTCATTTACCGTTCAACTACTAGGCAGTCTGAGTAAAGAGAAGTGAGCAGCTCTCGCCAATGGTTCAACAGGTGAAGGTGGGCGACATATGCCTTCAGGTGGTGTTCTGATGAAACCCCAGGAAAGCCCCAATCATTATCATAATATATTTTAGTATTAGACATCATTTCAACTGAGTTAAGTTAAAGCAGGTAAGTACAGAACAATGGCAACTAGACCAAGTTAAATACAGGAATCTGAGGAGATCAAGAGAATCCAGGGAAATTCTTATGCCACAGGTGAGTTGCTTTGTGAATCATTCGACAGACTGACCAGAACTGTGGGGGCTAATTCTAACATTACTTGGCTTGTAGGAAAGTGATGGGATCAGGCTTTACGCAATGCCGGGGAAATCAGTAGACAGTAATATTGGGTGGGTTAAAAAACATTTGTTGCACGTTATCCTGTGGGATTTCCCGCTGGTGGGTTAGGTTACAAATCTCTCAACTGCTGTGCCAGGCAAGTAGTTATCCAATAAGAACCTGGTTTTATCACTTGTAAACTCGAGGAATTCAGGGGTGTGAAAGCCTCATGTGTGAGGTCTTGGGCTCCGAAACACACCCAGGACATGTACAGCACAGGGTTAGATACAGAGTAAAAAAAAAGGTTAGATACAGAGTAAAACTTCCTCTACACTGTCCCATCAAACACTCCCAGGACATGTACAGCACAGGGTTAGATACAGAGTTGTCATCGTCCTGTAGTTCTTTTGGGGAAGAATGCGGTATGTCTTTAAGACAGCAAAGAACCAGTAAGCCTGAGGAGTTAGAGAAAGTGCATTTTGGTTGCCGTTAGATACAAGCTTACAGTGAGGGAACCAACCAGCTTCAAAGAATGCATCCTGGTTACCAGGCAACTGCCATTCAGGGACCAAGAAACAGATATACAATGTTGCAATTATTTTTTGAACTGGCTTTTTAGTTGAAGACAGTCTGTTCTAACATAGACAGGCAGCTGGTGTTAGCACCTGAAAGAAGAGCTCTCTGCCATTTAAACTGAAGGAAGAGAATTTAGTCTGTTTATTTATTATCTCTCAAAATTCTAAAAAAGTCAAGCCAAAACAGAGATCTCTGATAATTTAAACTGAAGGAAGGGAAGTTAGACAGTGACAATCTTTTATCCCTTAAAAATTCGAAAGGCAAATTGATTCATTTAAAAAGTGTTTGCAAGTTGTTAATTGTTGAAATTCATCACTGGAGAAGGAAATCATCGCTTACTGCTGGAATTAGATGATGGACTGTTAGAGTCATAGACATAGAGTTATACAGCCCAGAAACAGGCCCTTCGGCCCACCGTGTCTGTGCCAGCCATCAAACACATCTATTCTAATCTCATTTTCCAGCACTTAGCCCATAGCCTTGTATGCTATGGCGTTTCAAGTGCTCATCTAAATACCTCTTAAATGTTGTGTGCGTTCCTGCCTCTACCACCCCTTCAGGCAGTGTGTTCCAGATTCCAAACATTCTTTGGTTGAAAAGTTTTTTCCTCAAATACCCTCTAAACCTCCTGTGCCTTACCTTAAATCAATGCCCCCTGGTTATTGACACCTCCACGAAGGGAAAAAAGTTTCTTCCTATCTATGCCCCTCATAATTTTGTATACCTCAATCAGGTCCCCCCTCAGCCTTCTCTGCTCTAAGGAAAACAACCCTAGCCTATCCAGTGTCTCTTCATAGCTGAAATGCTCCAGCCCAGGCCAACATCCTGGTGAATCTCCTCTGCATCCTCTCCAGTACAATCACATCCTTCCTATAGTGTGGTGCCCAGAACTGTACACAGTACTCCAACTCTGGCCTAACTAGTGTTTTATACAGCACCATCATAACCTCCCTCCTCTTATATTCTGTGCCTTGGCTAATAAAGGCAAGTATCCCATATGCCTTCCTAATTACCTTATCTACCTGTGCTGCTGCCTTCAGTGATCTATGGACAAGTACACCAAGATCCCTCTGACCTTTTGTACTTCCTAGGGTCCCACCATCCATTGTATATTCCCTTGCCTTGTTAGTCTTCCCAAAATGCACCACCTCACACTTCTCAGGATTAAATTCCATTTGCCACTGCTCTGCCCATCTTACCAGCCCACCTATATCGTCCTGTAATCGAAAGCTTTCCTCCTCACTATTTACAACACGACCAATTTTCGTGTCGTGTTCTACTGTTGAAGAACCTTTTCTCCCCATCGGATGGCTGTGAGGACTTCAAGCAACCTTGGACTTATTCACCTGCGGCAGGAGCATAAATTTGCAAGGACTTCAACTTTTTTCTATTTTAAATGTTGTTTATATCTTCATAGTGTTTAAGAATTTAGTTTTTCTAATTAAACAGTTAATTTGTTGATTTAAAGACACCTCATTTGGTTAGCCTCATTCAGGAGTTAATAGATGGTACAATTTGGCTGGGTCTTTCTTTAATTTGGAAAGTTTAAAATGATATGTTAGGCGATCTGTGGAGGGACGGGATTGAATTAACAGTGCGTTTCTCCCATCACAATCAGAATCGCATATTTTGATTGGGGGCTTTGATTGGAGCGGTTGGTCAGAACAGAGTAAAGCTCCCTCTGCACTGTCCCATCAAACACTCCCAGGACAGATACAGCATTGGCTAGAGTTTGGAGCACTTCTTGTGTGCAATTAGTTGAAACAACTGCACCTGAGTAGGCTGTGGGAGCTGGAACTGGAGAGCAGACAGCAGAGTAGAGAGAGCTGCATTAACTGTACAACTGTTGCACTTTTTTTTTTTAAAAGGACAAAGATGACCTGCAAGCCATTTTGGAGAGGTGGGTGTTGGGAGCACCAGAGCACTGATTTTTGTTTGGACTGTTGGGGGAGGAGGAAGATCCAGGGGTGGGGCTGCCAAATTCTATAGGGAGCCCCTGTACTTGCTCTTGTGTTTTCTTCCATCCTGCACAAAGGGGGCTCCCTCCCCACCCCCAACTGCATGGCTCGGAATGGCAGGAACTGCCTGGCTGAAGAAAGTCTTGACAGAACAGCAGGAAAAGGTGAGAACCAGGCGGCTCTAGCTGACCCGGGCAAAGAACCCTCCCCTGACTGGAAGACTGGAGTGTGAACTCTGCAGTAAGGTGCTCCAACTACCGAACTACAGCAACATCCTCGCAGTCCTTCTCTCCCTTCCAACACTCGGCTGCCTACCCTCTCCTTGTCATTTTCCTTTTCACCCCTATTCTCCTCTACGCACTCCCCCACCCCCCCCCCCCCCCATATTGCTTCAGTTTAAAAACTATTGACTGCTTTATTTCTTAAGGGTGGGCATGGCTCTTCGACCCCATGGCAAGCTCCTCTTCGCCAGCGGCGGGGCCCTCCTGTACATATGCTGCCGCAGCTGTGCAGCTGTTGCCCCATCACCATTTGCACTAATGTCAAAGCATGGGGTCAAGAGCTACGTCCACCTGAACATGACGATAGAAGTATGTGTAAAAGCAATGGCCGAGGTTGTCGGCCCTTCGGCCATTGCTGCTGCCTCTGAAATGTACGGGAAGGTTGTGTTATTCCTGAAGACTGAGCGGGCGGTGTCCCTGGCCCTAAGCAAGGGGCTCACTGTGGGCGGGAACTTTCTACCAGTGGACCCCCCTGGAGGCCACTGCGCAACGGATCATTCTGTCAAATGTCCCGCCCTTAATTCCTGGTGAGCTCCTCCTTTCCCACCTACTCCAACTGGGGGAAGTAAAGACAGGGCTTACCCCAGTCCCGCTCAGTCTTTGGGAGAACAGCCTCTGGCATGTGTACTCCTTCCGCTGCCAGTTATTTATGCAGCTGGTGGGGGAGGAGGTTACGGATGGCCATTTCAATGTGGAGTTCCAGGGGACAGCCTACCGCGTCTTCTGGACCTTGGACGGGGCGCGGTGCCATGTCTGCAAGGGGGTGGGGCATGTTCATAAGAACTGCCCCAACCTCCCGGCTGCCAATTCCAGCTCGGCGGCCCAGGGTGGCACCACTACACCTCGTCCCACTCCTCCTACACCTCCTAACGACACCGCTCAGTTGGTTCCAGAGGCTGTAGTTTTCACGGCCTCCGGCGGGCAGGGTAGTGCCCGTCCGAGTGGAAGTAAGGAGTGGGGGTAAAATAAACACAGAGAGGCGCGTCCCCTGGACACCATGGCACAACCCAAGCCTGAGCTCAACCCAAGGCCTGATCCCGGGGAACCCACTTGCCCCAGGGCTGGGCTCAGGCCCAGGGTAACTAAAAAAAAAAAGGGTGTGGAGGCGGAGGCCTCTGAGCCTCCACGCCCAAGTGGGAAAAAGAGAAGGCACCCCTCCATGGAGGGAACATAGGGCCCATCTGTTGCAGGGGAACTGTCTCCTGGTTTGGGTCCCCAGGTTCCCTCTGCCACCACCATCAAGGCTACAGAGTAAAGCTCCCCCTCTCCTCCCAACCTGGGCTCTAAGCCAATCCGCTCCTGTCCCTCAGAACCGTGAGCTGGTCCTCGAGGCGAGGACTGCCAGGACGTATCGAGATGAGGTGGACATCCTGAGGGAAAAGGCCACCCGTGTGGACAGGCTGCAGAGTGAGGTCAAGGCCTACAAGGAGAGGCTGAACAGTATCGAGTTCTACACAGGAAAGGTCGAGGTGGGTCCCAGGGTGGGAGGGGGAGGAGTTAGGGGGAAAAGTGTGGGGCACGAGGCGGCATTAACCCCACGGGGGCTGGGTCGAATCCCTCCAGTAGGAGTAGACACACAGGCCTGGGGTTCCTTCATTGGTCCCTCTGGGATCGAGTCCCAACACAGAGACTCGAGCCCATAATCCAGGCCGACACTCCTGGTGCCAGTACTGAGGGAGTGCTGCACTGTCGGAGGTGCAAAAGAAGGTGCTTGAGCAGATTCTAGTGAATCTGAGTCAATTCTAATACTAACTGGGGGGAGGAGGGGGGGGCGGGGAAGAGAAGAAAAGGGGTTAGATACACAGTAAAGCTTCCTCTTCACTGTCCCCCATCAAACACTCCCAGAACAGGTACAGCACGGGGTTGGCTGCTGGCTAATTGGAGTATTGACTGCTGATTGCAGCAACGAGCCTCAGCTGAGAGTGCTGGTGGCAGTTGGAGGTTGCAGAGGTGGAGAGAGGAGCTGCACTGTGCAAGGGAGAGCAGCTACCAACAAGCAGAGGAAAACTCCAACAACAGTCTCCATTAAAGAGAAGAAAGGGACATTTTGTGGAAACAAGGCTTTGTCTGGAGGTGGGTGCTGAACACCAGTAATTTACTTTGGACTGTTGGGGGAGGAACAAGTGGCTGGAACAACAAGGGGTGGGGCTGCCAATTCAACAGGAGTCTGTGCTGCTGCACAAGCACACAGGGAAGCTCCCTCCCCACCCCAATTGCCAAACCTGGGTCAGCTGAAGCTGCCCAGCTAAACAGACGGAAGGGGATAGATAGTGCCTGGGCAGCTTCAGCTGACCCAGGTGAAGACGACTCCCCCAACCAGAAGACCGGAAGACCAACTTCAAAGACTGTTTGTTTTAAGTGTACTGTGAGCACCACCTCCAGAAAGCAAGTCATCCCTTCCAGCCTGCCTTTGCCTCTCCTCTCTTACCTCAGCCTCTCCACTAACCTGTTGTTTGTTTGTTTGTCTTTTCAAATTTTTCTGTGAATCTGTTATTTAGTGTGCAAGTCCACAATTTGGGGTGGGTTTAGCTCTTGGACCCATGGCAAGCCCTTCATCACCGGTGGCGGGGCCCTCTACTACCTACGCAGCTGCAGCTTCTGTGGCTGCCCACGTGGCCCCGTCACCCTTTAAATTATTGACATGCAGCCATGGGGTGAAGAGCTATCCCCACCCCAACATGTCTATTGAGGCCTGCGTTAAGGCAATGGCCGTGGTTGTCGGCCCCTCGGCCATTGTTGCGGCCTCAAAAATGTATGGGAAGGCTGTGTTCTTTTTGAAGACCGAGCGGGCGGTGTCCCTGGCCCTGAGTAAAGGGCTCACTGTGGGGGGGACCTTCCTGCCAGTGGACCCTCTGGGGGCCACTGCGCATCGGATAATGTTGTCCAACGTCCCACCCTTCATTCCCAGTGAGCTCCTCCTCCCCCACCTACACCATCTGGGGGAGGTGAGGTCGGGGATCACCCCAGTCCGGCTTGGTCTTCGGGAGCACAGCCTCCAACATGTCTACTCCTTCCGCCGCCAGTTATTTATGCAGCTGGCACGGGAGGAGGACACGGAGGGCCAATTTAATGTGGAGTTCCAGGGGACGGCCTACCGCGTCTTTTGGACCTCGGACGGGGCGCGGTGCCACGTCTGCAAGGGGGTGGGGCATGTTCGGAAGAACTGCCCCAACCTCCCGGCCGCCAGCTCCACCTCGGCGGCCCAGAGTGGTTCCACAGCACCTCCTCCCACTCCCCCTGCACATCCAACAGACACCGCTCAGTCGGTTCCGGAGGCTGTGGTTTTCACAGCCTCTGGCGGGGAGGGGAGCGTCCGTCCGAGCGGAAGGAAGACGCGGGGAAAAAAGAAACATCGTGAGGCGCGTCCCCTGGACACTTTGACTCAACCCGAGCCTGAGCTCAGCCCAAAGCCCATTCCCATGGAATCCACCTGTCCCAGGGCTGGGCTCAGGCCCAGGGTGACTAAAAAAGGAAAAAAGGGTGCGGAGGCGGAGGCCTCTGATGACATGGAGGTCTCTGAGTCTCCGCGCCCAAGTGCGAAAAAGAGGAGAAGGCACCCCTCCACAGAAATAACACAGGGCCCTGAGGTGCAGGGCCCATCTGTTGGAGGGGAGCTGCCTCCTGTTTCTGGTCCTCAGGTGCCCCCTACCGCCACCACCAAGGCTGCAAAGTCCGGGCAGGTGCACTCTATTCCTCAGGATGGAGGGGAGGGGATGGCCCCGGTACGTGAGGCCCCTCCTGAAGGAGTAAGTGGGGCCCTGCTTGTGGTGGGGGAGCCTGGGGAAACCGCCCATTCCGCCACTGCTACTGGGTCGGGTGTTCTGAATGAAGGGGAGGGCGAGGCCCCAGAGGGTCGGGCCTCCCAGCCGGAGTCCACCACCAACCAGGAGACACCCGACCCAGTTATAACTGAGAATGCTGCCCCATCTGCTGGGCCTGTGGGTGCTGGCGGAGCGGGAGATGGCCTCCTCTCGCCGCCTCCAGTCTCGGCTCCGGCTGGTTTCCCGGAGTCCGGAACTTCTGTCTCCCCTGGACCAGTCATTGGCCTGGGGATGGAGGTGGAGGGGGGTCCTGAACCGCTGGTGCCTACAGGCTCCAGTTTCACAATAGAACCCAGAGAGGACTCCTCCGCCATCGATCCTGGGGGTGGGATCGTGACGGAGGCGGGACCAGCTGGCGCGGCCGGGACGTCCGCCCCACAGTGTGTGGTGGATGTGTCGGCCGCTGGCGGTGACGACCCGGAGGAGGATGGGGATTCGGTGCGGGGCACGGAGGATGATCTTGATTCCATCGCCAGTGAGGTGGTGGAGTCCCTCGTGCCTCCCACCGAATCCCCTCTCATCCCCACGGCGGAACTCCGGGATTTCCTCGCGGCTTGCAGAGGTTGCCGCAATAAAGTTCAGCTGGCCCTCGACCGTTGGTCGAATCTGGCGCTGATCATCCAGTCCGTCCGTGCCGCCCTTAAGATAGCGGGCAAGCGCGCAGACGTGAAACTGGTTGAGAGGCGCCGTTTTAATGTGTTCCTCAATGGGTTGCTGGGGGAGTGGAGGGCCAGGTGCACTTCCACTCCCTCCTCACAGTGAGCTGTTGGTGACGGGTTTTACGTACCTTTGACATGAAGATAACCATAGCCAGCCTCAACATCAACGGCAGCAGAGGGGCTCACCGCAGATTTCACAATCTCTCAGTCCTTAGGGAAGGGAGATACGCGGTGAGCTTTCTGCAGGAAACCCACACCGTTCCGGGAGACGAAGCCACCTGGCTCCTGGAGTGGCAGGGTGGGGTCTACATGAGTCACCTCACCCCTATTTCTAGTGGGGTGGCTATCTTGTTGGCCCCGACTTTTCAGCCGGAGATCTTGGGGGTCAAGGAGCTAGTGCCGGGCCGCTTGCTCCACCTCGCCGTTCGCCTGGGTAGCGTGCCGCTCCACTTTGTGAACGTGTACGCGCCCAGGCCCGGCGCTTTGCAAGCGCGCTTCTTTGAAGAAGTGTCCGCTCTCTTGAGCTCCATCGACAGCGGCGAGTGCATCATCCTCGGGGGGGATTTTAACTGCACCCTCGAGGTGGGGGATCGCTCCGGTCCCCAGCGCGGCCAAGCGTCGGTGGAGAAGTTGAGGGGACTGATCAGCTCCCTTAACTTGGTGGACGTCTGGCGGAATCTCCATCCCGACTCCAGCGCCTTCACGTGGAGGTCTGGAGGAGGGGGGTCGCGAATCGACCGCCTCTACATTTCGCAGGCGTACGTCTCCCGCGTTTCGGCGGCCTCCATGCGGCTGGTGCCGTGCTCGGACCACCGCCTGGTGTGGGCGGAGTTCACTCCGCTCCGCACGCGGGCGGGGTCCGCGTACTGGCACTTTAACAACCGGCTGCTGGAGGACGTGCGATTTCGGGACTCGTTCTGTCGATTCTGGGCCGACTGGAGAAGGAAGCAGGGGGGCTTCCCCTCCTTGAGGCTATGGTGGGATGTGGGCAAGACTCACATCCGCGTCTTCTGTCAGGAGTACGCGAAGGGGTCGACCAAGAGGCGGGAAGCCGAGGTCGGGCGCCTTGAGAGGGAGGTGCTCGACTTGGAATCCCGCCTCGGTCATGCCGTCGCGGACCCGGCCCTGTGGCAGGCGTACAAAGAGAAGGGCGCGCTGAGGAACCTGCAGCTCATAGGGTCCCGAGGCGCGTACGTGAGGTCGCGGATCCAGATCCTGGAAGATTTGGACCGCGCCTCACCCTTCTTCTACTCGCTGGAAAAATGGCGGGGGGTCCGTAAGCAGCTTGTCGAGCTGCTGGCCGACGACGGATCCTCCATCACGGATCCGGAGGGAATGGGCCTCCTGGTCCGGACGTATTACAGTGCGTTGTTCTCTCCGGATCCGTCCAGCGAGGATGCGCGCAGAGTTTTGTGGGAGGACCTGCCGCAGGTCAGCCCGGAGGGCGCCGAAGGATTGGAGGCTCCGCTCACGTTGGCGGAGCTGACTGGCGCCCTCCACCAGCTCTCGAGGGGCAAATCCCCAGGGCTGGATGGGTTGACCGTGGAGTTCCTCAGGGCGTTCTGGGACGTCCTGGGGGACGATTACGCGCGGGTCCTGGGGGAAAGCCTGGCGACCGGGGAGATGCCCCTCTCGTGGCGCAGGGCGGTCATCGTCCTGCTGCCGAAGAGGGGCGATCTCCGCCTGCTTAAAAACTGGCGTCCGGTCTCCCTCCTCAGCACGGATTATAAGATCTTTGCCCGGGCTATGTCTACCCGCCTGGGCTCCGTGCTGGCCCACATGATCCACCCCGACCAGTCCTACACGGTCCCGGGCCGGTCCATCCAGGACAACATCCACCTGGTCCGGGACCTGATCCATCTTTCCCAGAGGACTGGTCAGTCGGTCGCCTTTCTCTCCCTCGATCAGGAGAAGGCGTTCGACAGGGTGGATCACGATTACCTTTTCGGGACTCTGCGCGCTTTCGGACTCGGGCCGCATTTCGTGGCCCGGGTCCGACTTTTATACGCCGCCGCAGAGTGTCTAGTCAAAGTTAACGGGTCCTTGACGGCGCCCCTTCGATTTGGGAGAGGAGTGCGTCAGGGGTGCCCCATGTCCGGCCAATTGTATACCATCTGCGTGGAGCCCTTCCTGTGCCTGCTTCGCAGGAGGTTGACGGGATTGGCTCTGCGCGAGCCGGCCATGCGGGTCGTCCTCTCGGCTTACGCCGACGACGTGCTCCTCGCAATCACAGATCCCGTTGACTCGCGGAGGATGCGCGACTGCCAGCAGACCTTTTCTGCCGCGTCCTCCGCGAGGATCAATTGGGAGAAATGTTCCGGACTCCTGGTTGGTCAGTGGCGGGTGGATTCCCTGCCGGAGGAGATGACACCTTTTGCGTGGAGCACCACGCACCTCCTCTATCTGGGAGTCCACCTTAGCCCCGCTGAGGAAGCCTGGCCGGCAAACTGGCAGGAGTTGGAGGCGAAAGTCACCGCTCGGCTGGGGCGCTGGACAGGACTGCTCCGAGTGCTTTCCTACAGGGGCCGAGCGTTGGTCATAAACCAACTGGTGGCCTCCATGCTGTGGTACCGGTTGGTCACTTTGGCCCCGCCCCCTGTATTTGCCACCAAGATCCAGAAGAAACTCGTCGATTTCTTCTGGGGCAAGAGGAAACACTGGGTCTCTGCCGCGGTCATGAGTCTCCCGATCGAGGAGGGCGGTCAGTCGCTGGTGTGCGTCCGCACCCAGGCTGCGACTCTCCGCCTTCGGACCCTGCAGAGATACCTGTACGTCGAGCGTCCTCCCAGATGGTGTGCGCTGGCGACGTATTTTTTCCGCCAGTGTCACTGCCTTCAAGACGACACGCAGCTCCCGGTGGAGTCCGTTAGCTGCGCCTCTCTGAGGGAGTTGCCTGTCTTTTACCGGGATCTTTTCCGAGTCTGGAACATGGTCGCCTCCAGTCAGGGCGCTCCCCCGCCGGCGGAGGAGAGCGCCTCGGCTGTCCGGGCGGCCGACTCCGGGGACGGTCCGGCGGGCGGAGGAGTAGCTGAAACCCCCGGGACGCCCCTCACTGTGGGTGGCGAGGGGGCTCGGGAGTGCGGAGCGATCCCGGCCGAGCTGACCCCCGCTGGGCCGGAACTGCTCATCGGACCCAGGCCCCGAAACCCTCCTCGGGAGCCGGTCCCGCACAACCCGAGCTGCCTCTCGGGAATGCCCTCCGTGCCATTCCAATCGGCGCGGAGGGGTTTCCTGTACGGGCTGCTCCTGCACACTTTCCACTTCCTCGCCCTCGTCAGCCGGCCGGACACGCCCTGGCGGTCCGCGTTGCCATCTGGCGGCGAGGGGAAACCCCGATGGAGGTCTCTCTACGCGGGAGTCTTCCCCCTTTACATCGGGGACCTGGGGTGGAGGGTGCTGCACAGAGCAGTCCCGTGCAATAGGCTTTTAAGTAGGTTCACGGACTCCCAGGCCACCTGTACTTTCTGCGGCCTGGACGAGTCCGTGTTCCACATTTATACGGAGTGTGCGAGGTTGCAGCCCCTATTTGAGTATCTGAAGGGGCTGCTCCTCAAATTCTGGCTGCACTTCAGTCCCACGCTCCTGATCTTTGGGCACCCGGTGCGGAGGGGCTTGGGCCGGGAGGAGGATCTCCTCGTCGGTCTGCTCCTGGGCCTGGCCAAGGTGGCAATTCACAGGTCCAGGTTGCGGGCCGTCGGGGGTTCCGTCCTCCCTGATTGCCTGCCCCTCTTCCGCGGTTACGTTCGCGCCCGGGTGTCCCTGGAAAAGGAGCATGCGGTGTCCGCCGGTACGCTTGAGGCCTTCCGCGACCGGTGGGCACCGCAGGGACTGGAGTGCATCGTCGACGCCGAGAATGGCATTTTAATTTGAGTTTTTTGTTTATTTATCTGTTTTAATAAAGTTATTTTAAAACTGTAAATATGTACATAAAGGGGGCCTGAGGGATAAAGGCCCCCTCGATGTGAAAAATATAAAAGGGGCCTGGGGTATAAAGGTCACCTTGTTTAAAAAAAAAAAAAACGAGGTTAGATACAAAAATTAAAAAAAAAAAAAAAACGGGGTTAGATACAGAGTAAAGCTCCCTCTACAAAAAGAAAAAAAAAAAAAAAAAATGGGGTTAGATACAGAGTAAAGCTCCCTCTACACTGTCCCCATCATAAAAAAAAAAAATGGGGTTGGCTGTTCTCTGATTGGGAAACCTGAGTGTTGCGTGTCTCAACGAGGTGCAGCTGAGAGTGCTGGTGGCAGTTGGAGGTTGCAGAGGTGGAGAGAGGAGCTACACTGAGCAAGGGAGAGCTTCTACAAACAAGCAGAGGAAAACTCCAACAACAATCACCTTTAAAAGAGAAGAAAGTGACATTCTTTTTTTGTTGGAAACAAGGCTTTGTCTGGAGGTGGGTGCTGAACACCAGTAATTTACTTTGGACTGTTGGGGGAGGAACAAGTGGCTGGAACAACAAGGGGTGGGGCTGCCAATTCAACAGGAATCTGTGCTGCTGCAAAAGCACACAGGAAAGCTCCCTCCCCACCCCAATTGCCAAGCCTGGGTCAGCTGAAGCTGCCCAGCTAAACAGACGGAAGGGGATAGATAGTGCCTGGGCAGCTTCAGCTGACCCAGGTGAAGACGACTCCCCCAACCAGAAGACCGGAAGACCAACTTCAAAGACTGTTTTAAGTGTACTGTGAGCACCACCTCCAGAAAGCAAGTCATCCCTTCCAGCCTGCCTTTGCCTCTCCTCTATTACCTCAGCCTCTCCACTAATCTGTTGTTTGTTTGTTTGTCTTTACTACACATTCAATATTTTCAGTTAAATCGCTGATATTTGGTGTGCAAGTCCACAATTTGGGGTGGGTTTAGCTCTTGGACCCATGGCAAGCCCTTCATCACCGGTGGCGGGGCCCTCTACTACCTACGCAGCTGCAGCTTCTGTGGCTGCCCACGTGGCCCCGTCACCCTTTAAATTATTGACATGCAGCCATGGGGTGAAGAGCTATCCCCACCCCAACATGTCTATTGAGGCCTGCGTTAAGGCAATGGCCGTGGTTGTCGGCCCCTCGGCCATTGTTGCGGCCTCAAAGATGTATGGGAAGGCTGTGTTCTTTTTGAAGACCGAGCGGGCGGTGTCCCTGGCCCTGAGTAAAGGGCTCACTGTGGGGGGGACCTTCCTGCCAGTGGACCCTCTGGGGGCCACTGCGCATCGGATAATGTTGTCCAACGTCCCACCCTTCATTCCCAGTGAGCTCCTCCTCCCCCACCTGCACCATCTGGGGGAGGTGAGGTCGGGGATCACCCCAGTCCGGCTTGGTCTTCGGGAGCACAGCCTCCAACATGTCTACTCCTTCCGCCGCCAGTTATTTATGCAGCTGGCGCGGGAGGAGGACACGGAGGGCCAATTTAATGTGGAGTTCCAGGGGACGGCCTACCGCGTCTTTTGGACCTCGGACGGGGCGCGGTGCCACGTCTGCAAGGGGGTGGGGCATGTTCGGAAGAACTGCCCCAACCTCCCGGCCGCCAGCTCCACCTCGGCAGCCCAGAGTGGTTCCACAGCACCTCCTCCCACTCCCCCCGCACATCCAACAGACACCGCTCAGTCGGTTCCGGAGGCTGTGGTTTTCACAGCCTCTGGCGGGGAGGGGAGCATCCGTCCGAGCGGAAGGAAGACGCGGGGAAAAAAGAAACATCGTGAGGCGCGTCCCCTGGACACTTTGACTCAACCCGAGCCTGAGCTCAGCCCAAAGCCCATTCCCATGGAATCCACCTGTCCCAGGGCTGGGCTCAGGCCCAGGGTGACTAAAAAAGGAAAAAAGGGTGCGGAGGCGGAGGCCTCTGATGACATGGAGGTCTCTGAGTCTCCGCGCCCAAGTGCAAAAAAGAGGAGAAGGCACAGAAATAACACAGGGCCCTGAGGTGCAGGGCCCATCTGTTGGAGGGGAGCTGCCTCCTGTTTCTGGTCCTCAGGTGCCCCCTACCGCCACCACCAAGGCTGCAAAGTCCGGGCAGGTGCTCCCTATTCCTCAGGATGGAGGGGAGGGGATGGCCCCGGTACGTGAGGCCCCTCCTGAAGGAGTAAGT
This sequence comes from Heterodontus francisci, assembly GCF_036365525.1. Taxonomy (NCBI): domain Eukaryota; kingdom Metazoa; phylum Chordata; class Chondrichthyes; order Heterodontiformes; family Heterodontidae; genus Heterodontus; species Heterodontus francisci. The sequence continues at coordinate 98,288,530 of NC_090385.1, forward strand.
GGGGCCCTGCTTGTGGTGGGGGAGCCTGGGGAAACCGCCCATTCCGCCACTGCTACTGGGTCGGGTGTCCTGAATGAAGGGGAGGGCGAGGCCCCAGAGGGTCGGGCCTCCCAGCCGGAGTCCACCACCAACCAGGAGACACCCGACCCAGTTATAACTGAGAATGCTGCCCCATCTGCTGGGCCTGTGGGTGCTGGCGGAGCGGGAGATGGCCTCCTCTCGCCGCCTCCAGTCTCGGCTCCGGCTGGTTTCCCGGAGTCCGGAACTTCTGTCTCCCCTGGACCAGTCATTGGCCTGGGGATGGAGGTGGAGGGGGGTCCTGAACCGCTGGTGCCTACAGGCTCCAGTTTCACAATAGAACCCAGAGAGGACTCCTCCGCCCTCGATCCTGGGGGTGGGATCGTGACGGAGGCGGGACCAGCTGGCGCGGCCGGGACGTCCGCCCCACAGTGTGTGGTGGATGTGTCGGCCGCTGGCGGTGACGACCCGGAGGAGGATGGGGATTCGGTGCGGGGCACGGAGGATGATCTTGATTCCATCGCCAGTGAGGTGGTGGAGTCCCTCGTGCCTCCCACCGAATCTCCTCTCATCCCCACGGCGGAACTCCGGGATTTCCTCGCGGCTTGCAGAGGTTGCCGCAATAAAGGTCAGCTGGCCCTCGACCGTTGGTCGAATCTGGCGCTGATCATCCAGTCCGTCCGTGCCGCCCTTAAGATAGCGGGCAAGCGCGCGGACGTGAAACTGGTTGAGAGGCGCCGTTTTAATGTGTTCCTCAATGGGTTGCTGGGGGAGTGGAGGGCCAGGTGCACTTCCACTCCCTCCTCACAGTGAGCTGTTGGTGACGGGTTTTACGTACCTTTGACATGAAGATAACCATAGCCAGCCTCAACATCAACGGCAGCAGAGGGGCTCACCGCAGATTTCACAATCTCTCAGTCCTTAGGGAAGGGAGATACGCGGTGAGCTTTCTGCAGGAAACCCACACCGTTCCGGGAGACGAAGCCACCTGGCTCCTGGAGTGGCAGGGTGGGGTCTACATGAGTCACCTCACCCCTATTTCTAGTGGGGTGGCTATCTTGTTGGCCCCGACTTTTCAGCCGGAGATCTTGGGGGTCAAGGAGCTAGTGCCGGGCCGCTTGCTCCACCTCGCCGTTCGCCTGGGTAGCGTGCCGCTCCACTTTGTGAACGTGTACGCGCCCAGGCCCGGCGCTTTGCAAGCGCGCTTCTTTGAAGAAGTGTCCGCTCTCTTGAGCTCCATCGATAGCGGCGAGTGCATCATCCTCGGGGGGGATTTTAACTGCACCCTCGAGGTGGGGGATCGCTCCGGTCCCCAGCGCGGCCAAGCGTCGGTGGAGAAGTTGAGGGGACTGATCAGCTCCCTTAACTTGGTGGACGTCTGGCGGAATCTCCATCCCGACTCCAGCGCCTTCACGTGGAGGTCTGGAGGAGGGGGGTCGCGAATCGACCGCCTCTACATTTCGCAGGCGTACGTCTCCCGTGTCTCGGCGGCCTCCATGCGGCTGGTGCCGTGCTCGGACCACCGCCTGGTGTGGGCAGAGTTCACTCCGCTCCGCACGCGGGCGGGGTTCGCGTACTGGCACTTTAACAACCGGCTGCTGGAGGACGTGCGATTTCGGGACTCGTTCTGTCGATTCTGGGCCGACTGGAGAAGGAAGCAGGGGGGCTTCCCCTCCTTGAGGCTATGGTGGGATGTGGGCAAGACTCACATCCGCGTCTTCTGTCAGGAGTACGCGAAGGGGTCGACCAAGAGGCGGGAAGCCGAGATCGGGCGCCTTGAGAGGGAGGTGCTCGACTTGGAGTCCCGCCTCGGTCATGCCGTCGTGGACCCGGCCCTGTGGCAGGCGTACAAAGAGAAGAAGGGCGCGCTGAGGGACCTGCAGCTCATAGGGTCCCGAGGCGCGTACGTGAGGTCGCGGATCCAGATCCTGGAAGATTTGGACCGCGCCGCTCCCTTCTTCTACTCGCTGGAAAAATGGCGGGGGGTCCGTAAGCAGCTCGTTGAGCTGCTGGCCGATGACGGATCCTCCATCACGGATCCGGAGGGAATGGGCCTCTTGGTCCGGACTTATTACAGTGCGTTGTTCTCTCCGGATCCGTCCAGCGAGGATGCGCGCAGAGTTTTGTGGGAGGATCTGCTGCAGGTCAGCCCGGAGGGCGCCGAAGGATTGGAGGCTCCGCTCACTTTGGCGGAGCTGACTGGTGCCATCCACCAGCTCTCGAGGGGCAAATCCCCAGGGCTGGATGGGTTGACCGTGGAGTTCCTCAGGGCGTTCTGGGACGTCCTGGGGGACGATTACACGCGGGTCCTGGGGGAAAGCCTGGCGACCGGGGAGATGCCCCTCTCGTGGCGCAGGGCGGTCATCGTCCTGCTGCCTAAGAGGGGCGATCTCCGCCTGCTTAAAAACTGGCGTCCGGTCTCCCTCCTCAGCACGGATTATAAGATCTTTGCCCGGGCTATGTCTACCCGCCTGGGCTCCGTGATGGCCCACATGATCCACCCCGACCAGTCCTACACGGTCCCGGGCCGGTCCATCCAGGACAACATCCACCTGGTCCGGGACCTGATCCATCTTTCCCAGAGGGCTGGTCAGTCGGTCGCCTTTCTCTCCCTCGATCAGGAGAAGGCGTTCGACAGGGTGGATCACGATTACCTTTTCGGGACTCTGCGCCATTTCGGACTCGGGCCGCATTTTGTGGCCCGGGTCCGACTTTTATACGCCGCCGCAGAGTGTCTAGTCAAAGTTAACGGGTCCTTGACGGCGCCCCTTCGATTTGGGAGAGGAGTGCGTCAGGGGTGTCCCATGTCCGGCCAATTGTATACCATCTGCGTGGAGTCCTTCCTGTGCCTGCTTCGCAGGAGGTTGGCGGGATTGGCTCTGCGCGAGCCGGCCATGCGGGTCATCCTCTCGGCTTACGCCGACGACGTGCTCCTCGCAATCACAGATCCCGTTGACTTGCGGAGGATGCGCGACTGCCAGCAGACCTTTTCTGCCGCGTCCTCCGCGAGGATCAATTGGGAGAAATGTTCCGGACTCCTGGTTGGTCAGTGGCGGGTGGACTCCCTGCCGGAGGAGATGACACCTTTTGCGTGGAGCACCACGCACCTCCTCTATCTGGGAGTCCACCTTAGCCCCGCTGAGGAAGCCTGGCCGGCAAACTGGCAGGAGTTGGAGGCGAAAGTCACCGCTCGGCTGGGGCGCTGGACAGGACTGCTCTGAGTGCTTTCCTACAGGGGCCGAGCGTTGGTCATAAACCAACTGGTGGCCTCCATGTTGTGGTACCGGTTGGTCACTTTGGCCCCGCCCCCTGTATTTGCCACCAAGATCCAGAAAAAACTCGTCGATTTCTTCTGGGGCAAGAGGAAACACTGGGTCTCTGCCGCGGTCCTGAGTCTCCCGATCGAGGAGGGCGGTCAGTCGCTGGTGTGCATCCGCACCCAGGCTGTGACTCTCTGCCTTTGGACCCTGAAGAGATACCTGTACGACGAGCTTCCTCCCAGATGGTGTGCGCTGGTGACGTATTTTTTCCGCCGGGGCACGGCCTTCAAGACGACATGCAGCTCCCGGTGGCGAGTATTAGCCACCTGTCTTTTTCTGGGATCCATTCAGAGTCTGGAACAAGGTCGCCTCCAGTCAGGGTGCTTCCCCACCGGTGGAGGAGAGCGCCTTTTCTGTCCGGTCGGCCGGCTCTGGGGACGGACTGATGGGTGGTGAAGCCGAAGCTGCCGGGACACCCCGATCTGCGGGTGACGAGGGGACTTGGGAGCGTGGAGTGTTCCCGGCCCGGCTGACCTCCACTCGGCCAGAACTGCTCGTTGGACCCAGCTCAGAAACCCTCCTCGGGAGCTGGTCCCACACAACCAGAGTTGCCTCTCAGAAATGCCCTCCATGCGATTCCACACCGCGCGGAGGGGTTTCCTGTACGGGCTGCTCCTGCATTCTCCACTTCCTCGCCCTCATCTGCCGCCTGGACCTCCTGGGACAGTCTGTGTTGTCATCTGGCGGTGAGGGGAAGCCCTTGTGGAGGTCTCTCTATGCGGGAGTCCTTCCCCTTTACAATGAGGACCTGGGGTGGAGGGTGCTGCATGGGGCAGTCCTGTGCAATAAACTTTTAAGTAGGTTTACAGACTCCCAGGCCACCTGTAATTTCTGCAGCCTGGACGAATCAGTGTTTGCTGTAGAAATGGAGTGTGCAAGGTGGAAGCTACTCTATTTAAATGGGGCTGCTCCTCAGGTTTTGGTTGCATTTCAGCCCCATGCTCGTGATTTTTGGGCACCCGGTGCGGAGGCGGTTGGGCCGGGCAGAGGATCTCGTCCGTCTTCCCGGATTGCCTGTCACTCTTCCGAAGTTACGTTCACGCCCAGGTTTCCTGGGGAGGAGCAAGATGCGGCGTCTGCCAGTTCGCTTGAGGCCATCCGCGACTGGTGGGCGCTGCAGGGGCTGGAATGCATCATAGATGCACAGATTGCGTTTGAATTTGAGTTTTTGTTTATTTATCTGCTTTCAAAGTTATTTTTAAAAATTTATATAAAGGGGGCCTGAAAAATAAAGGCCCCCCTTGACAAAAATACTTAAAAGGGGCCTTTTAAAGGCCATCTTCAAAACAAAAAGATACAGCTCCCTTTAACCTGTGCACTAATAGTATGTCCTGCAGGAGAGCACATGATCCTATTTACTTTCAGGGTGAAATCTTTGCACTAAGTGCTCAGTTTCATGTTGCATGCTGCCAATGGTAGGTTGTTTGGGGTGGAGAATCTTTCAGCAGAGTGTTACCAGGTGAGTACTGACAGCTGCTGATCTGTGACTGCTGGCATTTGAGATAAGAACAATTTGAACAGTAAATGTACTCGCACCAAAACCTTAGTGACAGCAGTGCTGTTTCTCAAAGCTCACTAACCCTCTTGGTAGTCACACATTCTCCAAACCTTTCTATAATTAGTCAATTCAGTCCATATATCGTCCAAGTCCTCAGCTGCTGAAAGATACAGATTTTCATATTTGTGCTTTGCTGACTTACTAACATGATTTGTTTCAATACACAATAAAAATCCACTTCCCGTCCTGTTAAATTTGTGTCTGACAGTATTGCAGAGGTTGGGTGGGACTCCCAGCTGTGTGCTAACCCCTTGCTGCAAGTTGGTACTTGCAATCTCATACACCATGTTTTGAATGAGTCCTGCTGTCAGATGCCACTGCTCCACCCTTTTAAATATTCAAAAAGGGCCACATTTACTTCTCTTCGGTCACAACAGGACACTGTGGTGCAGTGGCAGCTTTATGTGGAGTGGGCCAGAGTCTATTCAATTTAAACAGCATCGGCTCAAACTGATGAGGGATTGCACCTCAAGACAAAAAGGAGGAAGAGAATTCCCAGCACGTGCTGGCTGAAAGGACAGCAGACCCGGGCTTAACCTGGGAGCAACGACCAATGGAGCAGAGTTGAACCAGATTTATGTGGAGGAATATGAAGTGCTTCGAACTCACTGCATAGCTCAACATCTCCACAGCAGCCCCCATTTCCTTCAAGTGAGGCCTCAGATGAAACAATGCACGGTCCCATCTTCACCTGGGCAGCTGAGGATTTCTGTTCCCTGGTCTGGCAGAGCTCGATATGGCTGGCTCCTCGCCACCCCGCTCCACTCACTGCCAGACTCGTCCGTCCTGAGAAACAGGGGCAGGGTGCCCGGGGTGAAGCTGATGTTCTTGAAGGCATGGAGCAGAAAAATCCCAACGACGATGATGACAAACCCGCTTATGGTGCCCATGATATTGTCAATGGTCATGTGATACCACTCCTTGAATAGGATAGCCGAACAGGTCATGACGGCGGTGGTGAAGATGACGTAGTAAATGGGTGTGACAATGGAGGTGTTGAAGATGTCCAGGGCTTTATTCAGGTAGTTGATCTGTGTGCTCACACAAACTATCAGACACCCCAGCAGGATCCAGGTCACCGGCTGTGCCAGCACAGGGCGGCCCACAAACAGCTCCTTGATGGCAATCCCCAGGCCCTTGACGCATGAGACGGAGAGGGAGCCGATGACGGAGCAGATAAGGATGTAGACCAAGACATTCTTCTGCCCATACCGTGGAGCTGCCAGCAGGATCAGGATTAGGCAGCTGGTGACAACACACACTGCAAACACGATAAAACCTGCAAGTCAACAAAAAGGCTGGGTTTAGATGGCACTGATGCCCTCCTGAAATAGTGCAGCACACTGTGTGTACAGGACATAGGAATACACCAAACTGGCAGTCAGCTTCCTGTCGTACAAACAAATCCAGCTTCCGCTAATTTTGAATCTCCCTGGGTTTTGATAGTTTCTCCCGAGCTACTAGGTTTCCACTGGCAGGAGGTTCGGTAACCGGGGACACAGATTGGCAGAGGAACCAGGGGGAGGTGAGGAGAAACTTATTTACTCAGTGAGTTAAGACGATCTGGAATGTGATGTCTGAAAGGGTGGCGGAAGCACATTCAATAGTAACTTTCAAAAGGGAATTGGATAAAATTTACAGGGATATCAGGAGAGCGCGCAGTGGGACTAACCAAGGAGGCAGCACAGAAACTGAGCCAAATGGTCTCCTTCTGTGCAGAATGAATCTATGATTCTGTATAATTATGAAAACTTACTACAGTGAGGATCTGCTCTCTGTTTAGACAGCTATTGATCCTCAACAAGTTCAAAGTAGCAGCCCTCTTGTCAGTTTTTACTCTGATATTTGCCATACCTGGATCTTTGAGCTTTTCCTGCATTTCAGCCAAGGTGCCAACTTCCTCCTCCTGTGGAGCATGGATTACCATCACCGTTGATCCCAGCACGCTCAGGATGCAGCCCATCTTTCCATGAAGGTTCAGGCGTTCGTTTAAAAAATAGGACGATAAAATAGCACTGGAGAGAGTGGGGAATAGAGATATCCGATTAGCAGGCACAAAGACCCAGAGGGAGACAGACAACACAGGAATTTACAAACACTACATCATTCCTCCCAAACTCCAAATACCCCACTCGACACACTCTCTCCTCCCTGTATATTGTGTGGAAACCCATACACCCACTTTCTCTCAAGCTTCACATCTCCCACAATCTTCCCATCCTCCTAAAATCAACAAAGTTTTAAACTTGGTCCTAACACCACCCATGTTTTACCAGCTTTTGCTACGTCCTGTCCCTGGATGTTGGCCTTTCACAGATTTCATTGATCATTTAAAATGCAAATTAGAAAAGGAAATAGAACTATGAAAACTGCTGAAAATAGGGACATGTTGTCGAAGCTTTTCATCTTGCACTCATCAGGACAACATGCAATAACCAATGTAAGGGAAACAATAACTTATACTGCATGAGAAGAGCGTGTTGATTGGTTGGCAAGTGAACTCTGATTGATGGAGGTGCTGCCATGAGAATGCACCAGTTTAGTGACTGACTGTTAACTGCCAAGCTTTGTTTGAAATTTAAACCAGGCAGCTTGACTAATTGGTTCATTCCTCAGGGAAATGCCTTGACCAGTGAATGGCTGTCACTTATTTTTTTCAGCTGAAACAGGCGCAATGTGTGTACATGTTCTTTATGTCTGCAAAGAACTGGGCCCTATGTGGAAGGAAGAGAGGTTTCATCGGGCATCTTACCGCAATTATTTAGTCGTTTTGGAGATTTCAGTCTGCTTCATTTTTATTAGAAAGAGGAGATTGCTCCAAGGTAAGTTGCTCTGTTGTTGTAAGTTGCTCTGAAAACATTTCCATTGTCTGGGGCACTGCATGTGTTCCAGTCCACTGCACTGCACTAAAATCCTTTCCATTGTCTGGGGCTGTGTGCAGGCTGCATGTGCACACTGCATGTGCTCCAATCCAGCGAACAGCTGCAGAGTGGAAAGGCATCATTCACGCAGAAACTGGACTGGCTGCGGCGACAGACTCTCCGCTGACAGCAAGGACTGGCCGATGAAATGGAGCCAATTAATTTGCCCAACAATTGCCCAGAGGCACCTTCGGATGGAGGTGGCCACGAGCTGGACATCAGTCACATGCCACAATCCATGGATCCTGAACGTTTCACCCCCTGGCCTAAAGAGCTGATGGACCATACGTACGCCTGCATGTTCACAGCTCCACTTCCCCCAACTGCGGGACCCTCTCCTTGCTGTTCAGTCACACTGGCAAAGCCAATCACCGTACCGATGGACACTGAGATTCAGCCACCTGTTCCTGCACCCATCAGAGCAGTGCACGTGGACACACAGCCACCTGTTTCTCCATCCGCCCTTGAAACAACCATGCAGAGCCTTGCGAGACTCCGCAATTGCCAGCTGCTGCCTGTCAAGTAGAGAGGGCGTCCAAAGGGGTCAAGCGCTTGGGGAACATTCAGCAAGAAGAGACTGAGCACTAAAAGAAACAAGCATGCCGTATCCAGTGGTAGCACGAATATGAATGCTCTTGCTGTGTACACAACTGGTGAGGTGGGAGTGCAGCCACACCATTCTCCATCCTCAGTGTTGCTTTAAGGCAAAGGTAGATAAGAGCGAAAGAAATGGAAGGCAATGCTGACAGTAGTAGGCAGGATTAAATGGGAGCGGAGGGGAAGGTGCAGGAGTAGCATAACCAATAGCAGGGAACAGCTAGGCTAAATGGCTTGCTTTATGTTCATAGTCCAAAAAAATGTGCTTCTTTTTGCAGCACCCTCACATCATTCATGGGGAGGTAGAGGGGGTAAAGGGGGGAGAGGGGGAGGTGGGGGGGAGGGGGGTGTGGGCGTAGTGGGAGGGAGTTAAATTCAGAACTGCCTGAAGAGGGGGATGCAAAAAGCAGGGACCAGACAGCTGAAATGCTTGCAGTACAGTTGAGAAGTAGGGGAGAGCGCAGCTGGATGGGGGATCTTCAGCTGGAGGGAGTGGCTGGATGGGGATCTGCAGTTGGAGGGAACAGCTGGATGGGGGGGGGGGGGGCCGGAAACGAGAGGCCGTAGAGAGCCGCGGGGAGCGAGCAGCCGAAGACCTTGGTGTCGCCGGGTGTGGGGACCGGCTGGTACGTCTTTTGCTGTTGCAAGTTTATGGCGCATGCGCAGAAAACGCACTTCTCCTCCCTCTCTCCGGCTGCTCTGCTCCCCACCTCGCCACTCTCTCCGGCTGCTCCGCTCCCCCTCCCCCCCCCCCCCCACCCCCGGCCCGCTTGCCCCCTCCCCGGCCCACTCCGCTACCCCCGTCCCTAGCCTGCTCCCTCCCTCTGGCCATTGTGTGCTGCCATGTGTTTAGGTTAGGTTGCCTCTGTGTGATTATTTGAGCAGCACCATCTTTAGTCCTGGCAGCTGCCTGAAGTCGCAGTCTGTGACGTTTTAGTGGCACATGCTGCATTTGCACATGTGCCATTGCAGCGCCACCTAGTGGTAGCATTGTCAGCAAATGCAGCCTTTTTTAAAATTAAAAACACTGAGGGGAGGGGGGGGGGGGGGGGGAGAGTGAGAGAAAAAAAAGAGAGAAGGGAGAGATAGTGAAGATCATCACTCCTGACAGATGGACATCTATCTGGAATACTTCACATCACAAGCGTGTGGGCAAACATCGACTCCTTGTGCATCGCAGGTATCTCACTACATCAGTGTCCAACATAGTGAAGAGGAAGTAAGTCAATAAATTAATCATCTCATTTAAAGCTTCTTCACAAAAATGCACCTTTGTTGTTGTTTTGATTA